>NW_007097297.1:127300-138788 GCF_000164805.1 Carlito syrichta
CCCCCCCCCCCCAAGGAAAGCTTCCCTACCCCTCCAGGACCGTGTTCTTGGCGTCCGGCACTGGGGATTTCAGTTGCTCGCAGCATTGCCAGATGGCTGCTGGGGGGTGGGGGGAGGAGAGGGAAATGTGCTTTGTGAGTAGGCGATTCTGTATAATTCCAAGAGGGGAGCTCCTCATCACCAAGCCTGAAACCCCTATCGGGGACATGGGACCCTCTCGTTCTGTGGTCTGTGGCAGGTGGTCCCACCCCCTGCCACCCCCACACCCAGGGGATTGTGCTCAGCCTGGGGGCAGAAGAGGCAGGGTGGCGAGGGAGAAGCCAACCAGCTGCAGGAGTCATGGGGGCCTCTGAGCAATGACAGGGCAGAGACCAGGCTGGGGATGCTCTGGGCTGGAAATGACAGTCTCTCCTCCATCCTGTGACCCCCCCACCAACTCCAAGGACTGTGCTGTGCTGGGCAGAGCTGGCTGCCCCCAGCACCCTCCCTTCTGCCTACACCCCTCTGCCAAAGGGGATTCTTCCCTGAATCGCTCTCCCACTGTCTACACCTCCTTTTCTGCAATGGGGCACACCCTCCTCTGTATCTCCACACACCTCAACACCAAGAACTCAGCCATTCTGACAGAATAAATGAAAAGGAGCTGCTGGCCCCGAAAACCCAGGTCTCCCTCATCAGACCCACATGATCTTTCTTGATCATGCACGGGGAGGGGGAAGCCTCCCAGCCTCCCTCTGGGCAGGACTGCTCTCGTGTGGGGCTGGAGAAGCAGAAGCCCAACAGTCTGGGACTGCAGGCACTGGGTGTGTCCTGCCGTGCAGGGCTGACGTGCATTCTCCCAGAGGCCTCTGGGAGCCCAAACGCCTCCAAGACCCAAGGAACTGACTCACCCTGGGGGACACTTCAGTCAGTCTGAGAGACCATTGACCAGGGGTCCTTATGGTTGCCCCTCCCACCAGCTACAATCGGTGAGAGCTGCCCACTGCCTCAGGGACATGGCGGGGCCCAGGAGAGGGTGCTGGAGATCCAGGGAAGGTTGAGCACCTGAGTCAGTCTGGGAAGCAAGAGCTGACCAAGAGCTCCAAAGGGCTGAGGGAGAGGGGTGGAGCGGGGAAGTGCCAAGAAATCCCCCTCCTTTCCAGTGAAATCCACCCACACGGCTACCAACAGGAAGAGAGAAGAAATTCTAGGGAGAGGCTTGGCAGGGGCAATTTCACTGAGCCAAGCAGGAGGAACACAGCCCTGGCTGGCCCCAGCTAATCTACTCCCCACCCTCACCCCAGCAATTCCCCAGCTCTGGCCACCTGGGGGGTTCACAAAGGCAGCAATGGGGAGGAAGCGGTTAGGGAATGAGAGGATGGGGGGGGGAACACAGAGACCCTGCCCTTGGGGAGACCAGAAGGCAGCAATACAGAATACACACACCTGCACAGGATCTCACTTGGAATTATGGCAGGAAGAGAGGTCATGATGGGAGGGGGGGACCAGCTGGGAACATCCAGGGTCTAGGGACCCACCTGCCTGTGCAGACCAGGATAGTCTCAACTCCTTCCTGTGGCCGCCCACCCGGTTGGTTTCTCTCCAGCCACACAGATCTCCCTGCCACTCCCTACTGTCACCCTGGCCATCTTTGTCACGCTGCAGTCTTCTCCCCCCCCCCCCCCCGTCAACCTGGATGCCTTCTGCTTCCTCACAATCCCACTCAGATACCCCTTCCTGTGGCGTGGCCCCTGATTCATCTCTCCAGGGGAGGCCGGGCCCCTTTTGTCCTCCCCCACCCTGGCCCACGTCAGCCTGCACGCCCCTGGCTGGTTCGCCTGTTCCCGCGGCGGGGCAAAGCCTTGCTCCTGTCTAGACTCCTGGCCTCCAGCACAGCCTCACACACTGAACTTGACTCATTCCACCTCTGCAGAGCGAGTGACAATGAAGAGGGAATGATTCTGGGCCTGCTGTGGAAACTTCCCCATGCCCACCCCAGACCTTGACCTTTAAGAGAACAGTGTCTGAATGTGTGTCTGGTGGAGGGAGGGGTGGATCTTCAGAACTGGGTGTTAATTAGGTCAGAGGAATAGGAACAGAAGGATGGCAGCAGCACAAAACCTCAGGCTGGTGACACCCCCGGACAGGCACACAGGGTAGGCGTCTCCTCGGGGGTCCTGCGCACTTGTGTGAACTAGTGGCTGTGCACAGGGTTCCCCGGAGAAAAGCCAGGGCAGGAGTCTGCTGAGCAGTTACCATGGCTTTGGGGCAGAGCCACTGTGAAATGTTCGAGGGGTTGCTGGGCAGCGCCCGTGTGCATAACCATGGCAACCATAGCAACCGTGTGCATAACCGGGGCAGGGTGGGGGGAACTAGGGCAGAAAGAAGGTAGGTGTGGGGAGCCACAACAGAGCAGGAATTCACAGGCAGCTCAGGGGCCAGGGCAAGCCTCAGAGGTCAGGCCGCAGACACTACTGGAGTACTAATTCCCTACCCAGCACTTCCAGCTGTCCCCCAAGCTCCAGAATTGACTGGTCCCAGTCACACTCTTTCCCTTTACCATTGAAATAACCTCAGAACCCCCTTTCATTAGAAAATCCTCCCAATCAAATGCAGTAACAGATGTGAATGCCCTTGCAACTCTGTTTCTTGGTTTTTTGTTTGTTTGCTTGTTTTTTTGAGTTGGAGTCTCACTGTCACCCAGGCTGGAGGGCAGTGATATGCTCCCGGCCACCGCAGCCTCAGCCTGCTGGGCTCAGGCGATCCTTCCGCCTCAGCCTTCCAAGTAGCCGGAACTACAGGCATGTGCTATCAGGCCCAGCTAATTTTTTGATTTATTGTAGAGATAAGGTCTCACCAAGTTGCCTATGCTAGTCTCGAACCTGCAGCTCAGGCAATCCTCTCACCTCAGCCTCCCAAAGCGCTCGGATTATAGGCGTGAGCCACCGTGCCCGGCTGCCCTTGCAACTCTTAAAGTAACAACATGCCAGACACGGTAGCTCACACCTGTACTCCCAGCACTTTGGGAGGCTGAGGCTAGAGGACTGCTTGAGCTTAGGAGTTCTCAAGACCAGCTGGGCAACATAGTGAGACGTATCTCTACAAAAAATAAAAAAAATAAGCTGCGGCGCTCACCTATAGTTGCAGCTACTCAGGAGGCTGAGGTGGAAGGATTGCTTGAACCCAGGAGGTCAAGACTGCGGTGAGCCTTGATTGGGCCACTGCACTCCAGCCTGGGTGACAGAGTGAGATTCCAACTCAAAATAAATAACTAAATAACAGGAATATTAAACCTTCTCCTCCCCAGTCTCCTCCTCAGTTCTTGGAATAATGGCATAATATACTCCCCTGGCTTCTCCCTGCCATACCCCCAGACCTGCTCCTAGGCTCCCCACCTCTGGGGATGCGCTGCTCTTGTGTAGTCCATGCATTTAATCCCAGGCAGGGCTCATGAAGGTGTCCCTGCTCCCAGCCTTTGTCCCTCTGGCTGGTCTCCCAGGGCAGCCTCTCCTAGACCAAAGAACATTCACTACAAGCCTTCTGGCAGGTCAGAAGAGGGAAGGCCAAAGCAACAATGCTCTTCCCTGTACCCCCATCACCCAACAGCTCAGCACTGCAGCATGACCTATTTCTGTGGTCTCTGGACAAGGAGCCACGAAGCAAATATGGGCCCTTAGGAAATGCCCCTGCCCCAAAGCCATTGTAACTGCTCAGCAGTGTATTCCCTGAATCTAAAATAAAGATGAAGGGCCGGGCTCAGTGGTTCAAGCCTGTAATTCCAGCATTTTGTGAGGCTGAGGTGAGAGCATTGCCTGAGCTCAGGGGTTCGAGACCAGCCTGGGCAACTTGGTGAGACCTCATCTCTACCACAAATAAAAATTAAGCCAGGCGTGATATAGCGCACGGCTTTAGTTCCAGATACTCAGAAGGCTGAGGCAGAAGGATCACCTGAGTCCAGCAGGTAGAGGCTGCAGTGGCTGTGAGCGTGCCACTGCACTCCAGCCTGGGCAACAGAGTGAGACTCCAACTAAAAATAAAAAAATAAAGATGAAAAAAAGAGCTCCAGCCCCATGTGTGTACCCTGTATCACCCTGTTAGGAGACAAATTTTCAACTCCACCATCTCATCTGGCCCCACAATCGCCCCACGGAGGCAGCAGGGATGAAACCACTGAGTCTCCCTTTGCAGATGAGGACACCGAGCCCCAGAAGGTGAGCAACCTTGTACAAGGTCCCAGGAATCTGACTCTGAACTTGACGGCCGGTCCGGAGCTGCTGCTGCTGCTGCTGCTGCTGCTGCTGCCTGTGTTCTAACTGTCCCAAGGCTCCCCTAGCAAGATGCAAGCCCAGCCCCAACCTCTGCTGGCCTCTGATTACACTGACCCCTATTTCTGCCCAGCCCTGTTTCTTCTCTCTAATCCTGGACACCAACAGGGCTCCGGTCTAAGAGAGGGAAAGGAGCTAGATCGAGGAACACTCTCTACACAGCATCTCATAATTCTCACAACAGCCTATTTCACAGATGAGAAGACTGAATGAGTCCCAGGGAGCTGCCCAATGCATACAGACGGGAGGCTGGACCTCAGATTAAACCCAGATATTCTGACTTTGCCCTTGACTCCTCCCCGGCCTCCAGATGCCTCTGAGAAAGTGTCCAGTAGCCTCGTCCATGCCATCAGAGACCCTGGGTTGGCTCCACTCATGACAGAACCAAAGCAAAGCACAGACCAGGTTGCTTCTCTGCAAAGAATATGCTTCTTGGGTCCAAAGCCTCGCTCAGCCCAGCCCCATTCTCCGAGACAGCCTATCCATTGGCCAAGGAATGAGCCCCATGGACTGCTGCTGACACCCCTCAAAAAATCACCCCGGAAATAAGTTTCCCGGTGGCATCTGTGCCCAGCGGCTGGCCCCTCCCTGGAGGGTACTGTTGTGTTCCTCTTATACTGTTGCCCCCCACTGGCAGACATAATTACCACCAGGTCTCGAGCTGCCAGTCACAGAGCCAATAAACAACATGCTCCGTGACGCGTCCCATCCACCCAGCGACCCAGACAGGGCCCATGTGCGCTCCCATGCTCCTGCCGCGCCGGACTCCTGTGGCAGAAATCACAGAGGTTCTCCATCCACTACCAATCCAGGGGCTCTGAGCTGGCAGCGCTATTAGACCCTCTAACATAGCAGCCTCTAGCAGAGCAGGGCCTTGTGTTGGAGCAAACCAGGTGCCAAAAGCTGGAACAATCTGTGCTCATCTGCTGAGTCCCTAATGGAATCAAGCCCAGGAAGCACTTTTTTTTTTTAAACGGAATGGTATCCTCAATCCAATTTATCTTCCAACCAGATCTGAACCTAAATGTTTTCAAAAATGACTAAGTCAGAACCAAGTATTTATCAGGACAAAAATGAGTACATACTGAACAACTGAAATGTTCCAGGCACCTTCGTGTTTATTTTCTTACTTAATCTGCCCAAACTCCTGCAAAAGCAGTCTTATAAGCTTCAGTGTACAGATGAGAAAACTGAGGCTCGGGAGGGTAAGAATCTCGCCCAGGCCATGCAGGTTGTAAATGGCAAAAATCAAGTCTCAAATCACTAGATGCCCAGCACCGGGCATGACACAAAGTTAGTTTGTTAACCTGCAGGGCCCCATTCCCAGAGAACTATCCATCCACCCACCCTCACTCAACACTAGGCCTCTGTATCCTTTCCATTTCCAAGCACCTATACCTGCAGCAACTTCTTCCCCAACTGAATGAAACAGGGACCCAACAGTTCCGTTTGCTTGAGCATATAATTTTATGCCCCAGTGTTAGAAATAGCAAAGATCCCTGTATCTCCTGGTTCCCCTACTGTTTCGAAAAATCAGGCTGGTCTGATTCACAAATCTTTCAAAAACAAAAATTCTGCAGATTGGGCTAAGTCCTTCTGATTTGGGGACCACAACTTCCCCCATATCCCTGGTCACACACCGTACTAGGTGGGAGGACATTTGGGACAGGGACGATGAGCAAACTATTCATCATTGTATCTAGTGCTATAAGCATGGTCTGGTGTGTTGTAGCTGCTTAAACAAGATTAGATGGGTGGATGGTGGGCGGGTGGATGGATGGTTGGGCGGGTGGATGGATTTTTAAATGCCTTTTTGGCCCCAATGACTCAAAACTGGGTCCAAAACATAAATCAAATCCAGCCAGTTATAGCTCATGTCCCTTGCATTCCTGGGAGAGCACAAGTTAGGCTTCTGTTCACCTCTTGAAAGACAAGGACTCCCTCATTCCTTCCGATCACACAGAATCAGCTTGTAACACAAACCGTATCCAAGGCACGAGCCCCACACCAGGCAGCTACTCCTCTGAGGTCCAAACCACAAGACAGGGAAGACTGCAACCCTGTTTCCTGCAGCAGCTGCTCTGGACGTCCCGGAGTGGGAGCGGGGATGGGTTGGCTCTGCGGGGAGCGCTTTCACTGCAGCATAATGGATTCTGCAGGTATCCGGAGAACCAAGGAGCAGCCAAGGCCACCAGCTACTGCTCTGGCGGTTTCTCCCCAAGCCCATCATCTGCAGCCCAGCCCCGCCACATCAAAGGGAAATGAGAAAACCCCTGCAGGAACACGGAGGCCAGGCTGAGTACATGGAGCCTTGGGGTTCAGCCGGGGGTCAGGGCAGGAGCCTGGAAGGCTGGCCCAGTGCAGCCCACGCCCTAGTTCTCTCACTGATCAAGAATGTGATGCAAAGGCAGATGAGAAAGCGACCCAGCCACAGAGGCCAGATCCGCAGCCAGGTGGAAAGGCCTCTGCAGAGGAGGTGTTAAAGCTGCGTCCATCACCAACGCTCTCCCCCAAATCCCTCAGGTTTCTAAGTGTCTGACAAGCTGGGTGTGAGCAAGGGGAAACAAATCAGCCAGTCCCCCTGCTCCCCAGAGGTGCCTCCTCCCAGCCTCAGTGCAGAGTCTGGGCAGTGCCTTTCTCTGGTTTGCTGCTGGGCATCTCCCAGGATGCTGCATGGTTGATTTCCTGCCAGTTTCCTGTAAGGCCCCCGGTATGCCACAGAGACTCTCTCAGGACGACGCCTGGCCAGTCAACCTAGACTGCCCCAGCCCCCACTCCTCAATCTCCTGGACAGACCCCCAGTATGCCACAGAAAATCTCCCAGGATGATACCTGGCCGGCCGACCTGGACCTAGTCTGGACCTTACTTTGGCCACCTGCAAGATGAGATCATTTATAATTAGACAAAACTACAGGAAACTGTTGTTTTTGTAGGTCATAAACAATTTAAAAATGGGCAATTTCATAGGGCTCTCCACGATGTTCACCTGAGCAGCTTAGAACCTTGCAGAGGCCTAAGAAATGGTCCCCCCCCTTTTTTTTGGTCCTGTCACCATCTGTGAACAGCACTGCAACCTCAGCATACAAAGGTGACAATAATGACCCTTGTTTTCCAAGACTGGTGATTCAGTGAAGTCTCAACTGAGGGCAGTTGAGGGCAGAGGTCGTGAGATAGGGGAGAGGTGGGAGTATTAGTCTGCATCTGGGGTTCCATAATTCGAAACTGGGGTTCTAGTCTGTGGTCAGAGCGAGCGCCCATTTTCTGTGAAAAGCACACTATTCTCTTACGAAAATCAGATCTGACACTTGGTCCCTCTATCTCCACATCTGGCTAACCAGTGAGACATTCTCTCCCCTGAGCAACTACTTACCCCCCTCACAAGCACACATTTCAGGGCAAAACCCTGGCCAGGTGGCACTACTCTTCCAAATATCCATACCCTACCCAGGAACTCCCGGATCCAACATGGACCATGCCCGGCTGAGGAAAGATACAATCTCTCCGCCCGCAGTCCGGCGTGCCTCCTCCTGTCTACTTGCCGAGATCCCAGACAGAGCCAAAGGCAACCCGGCAGTCAGAGCTCCCTCAACAAGCCCTGGCATCGCATGGTCACAACAGCAAAAGGAACATCTGTTTTTGGCTGTTCAGGGATCCGGTTCATGGGGTCTTGGTCTCTTTTTTTTTCCTTGAGTAGGAGTCCCATTCTGGCACCCAGGCTGGAATGCAGAGGCAGGCTCACAGTCACCGCAGCCTCGACCTGCTAGGCTCAGGTGATCTTTCCATCTCAGTTTTCCAAGTAGCTGGAATCACAGGTGCGCGCCACCATGCCTGTCTAATTTTTTTTGGTTTATTGTAGAGACGTAGTACCGTCAACTTGCCCAGGCTGGTCTCGAACCCCTGGACTCAGGCAGTCCTCTTACCTCTGCCTTCCAAGGTGCTGGGATTACAGGTGTGTACCACTGTGTCTGACTGGTCTTCATCTCATAACCTTCACGCCTATACACTGCTCTCATATGCACTGTTTTAAAAGACCTGTTTCTCAGGCTGGTGGTTTCTAGCTCGCCAGCTCTGACGGGCCCCTCAGACAGAAGACTTGGACCTGGTCACATGGACAGTACCTCCATACTTAGCTTCTGCTATTCCTGCTCTGCTCTTCCTGCATGCCCTCAGGTAAGTCCAGTCCAGTCCACCCTTCATCTTACACCTCCTGGACCACCCAACCACACTATGCTCTCCTTCGCCGAGTCTCCAAAGCACCTCAGCCCTGGGAAAACACTGTCTGGGACCATGGCCACCGTGCATGTACATGTGCGCATGCGAGCGCATGTAGGCGCGTGTGTTTGTCTTGTCCCCCCTCCCGCCCAGGGCACAGGCAGTGGGTTTTGTGAAAAAGTCTATACAGCATTTCACATGTGCTTTGTCCAGCATGCCTTGTGTCTGCATGTCACGGGTGGATACCCTGAATACTGTAGCTGTTAATTGATGTGTTGGTCCCTTTCCTCATGAGAGTATAAGCTCCACGAGGGCAGGGACTTTTCTGTGCTTTGTTTGCTGTAGCACCTCTGGAACAAGGCCTGGCACAAAGTAGATGCTCAATAAGTAGTTGTTGCATGAACGAATGAATGCTCTACCTCTGCGAGCTACTGCCATCTTACAGGGGAGGAGACAGGCTGGGAGAGAATCACTGATTCTCTCCCAGCCCTCAGTTAAGGAGCAGCAGAGTTGGAACCCGGATCCAGGTTTTCTGCCTGCAAAGTGCACACTCCTTCCACTCCCTGACTACCACTCTCTTGCATCTCTCACGGCATCCAACGCAGAGCTGCTCAGTGCACACTACTGACTTCTTGATAATCATCTTTTTAATCCCAAAAGTGGTAGGTGGGGCCCAGTGCACTCCATCACTCCGTTTCCTCATGTGGGTACAGAACACAGACCTCCAAACGCAGTCAAACCTAAACCTGATGAGATAGACTCTTCTCCATATAGGAAGCCGGGCCAAGAAGCTCCTGCTTTAGGGGAGTCCCTGGGCGGGAAAACCTTGGCCAAGGCATGGTGGCCTGTAGTCTAGCCCCAAGCCCTACCCCACGGGGCCAGAGTGCCAGAGGCCCCGGAGGAATGCCCTGGAGCTTACCATGGACTCGCTGATGAGGAGGAGCAGGAGGGCTTCCTCGATGTTGTCCTTGGGGCAGTAGAGGCTGAAAGACACAAATGGCAGACCTGGCTCAAGGCACCACCAGTACACCATGCCGGCTTTTCTGCCCCGGCTCCATGCAGCCCTGAAAGGTGACCCTCTCCTGCATAATTCACGGGCACCGGATACCACCGGCAGCTCCTTAACATGCCCCAGAGTGAAGGATCTGAAAGACAGCAGCGGGCGGTGGTGGGCAGTAGGGGTGGCTGGGCCAGAATTCCCATGGGAGCTCTTGGCGAAGACGCACACTTTCCAGCACACAGCACTGCATGAGGCTGGGCAGAGGCGCGGGGAAGAGACCACAGACCCCTCCTTCTATTATTGACACAAACAAGAGAGAGGCGGATCAGACAGGACTATTAGGAAGACAGGCGGCCTTCAGATGATTGGGGTGTCCTCTGGGTGCCGTACAGAATTCTTCTGCAGCCTGCACCCCAGGCCTGCCTTTTCTCATCTATCTGGCTCCTGCTGAGACAGGGTAGCCTGCCTGGCGTGGAGACTGGAGGAGGGTGCTGGGCAGAGGAGCCATCAGTAGGGACAGACCCTGCCCTAGGCGTGAGTTCCGAGTGATCAGCAGGGTGTGTAGAACTTACTTGTCTCCTTCATAGAGGTGCGGCTTCCGCAGGGCCTGCGTGGCGAAGGAATTCTCCTCCTTGCCCATGAACTCGGGCAGGGGGTGGGACAGGGGGCTCCAGTAGCACTCTTCACTTAGCGAGTGCAGCAAAACCCCCGCAAGGTGCTTGGCCGCCATCTGGCAGAGAGAGAGAGAGACACTCAGACCCAAGCACAGGTAACAGCTGTCCTCTAGGGGGACCAGGACACCCCCTCTGCTCACCACCCGGCCAAATCTGCTGGCCTTCCAATATGCTGCCCCTCCGGAGATCCCCAACTTTACTCCCAAGGAGTCCCCTCGCCTCTCTCAGTCCCTGAAGCACTGAGTCCCACTAGACTTGGATGGCTCCCCCATATTTTCTCTGCTCTCCTGAACAGAGGAGCGATTCCTCCCTCTCGTGAGCCCGTGGAGCCCAGTCCTGCTCTGAGCATTCAGTAGGCGCTTGCGGTGTTCAGAAAGAGCATTCTGAAGCCACAAGGGCAGGCGGCTCTCTGGATCAGACACCTTTCTGATATCTGATTGAGAATCTAGCGTGAAAAGCAGCTGTGGCTGTGATTTTGGATGAACCAAGGCCTATGAGGGCAGGGCAGTATTGGGGCAGGAAAGAATCTGCATGCTGCCAGGGGATATCTGCTGCGCTGTGATGAGAAGGGTGCAGAGGGCACTTCCCAGGCTTAGTGGGAAAGAACCCCGAGGTGGATTACCAATGTTTGCCGTGAGCAGGGGACAGGCGGCAGGGGCAGGCACGAGACCGACTGCCATCCCTGGTTCAGGGGCGGCCTGCCAGGATTTCTAACATCTCCTGCTGAAATTGACCCATGAATAAGTCGGCCACAGTCACTGCCCCACGTTACCACTTTGAAGTTCTGAGTTGCTTTGGTCTCCACAGTCCGCAGGACCTCCCGGAGCTCCCTCATGCCCTTCACGACGTTCCTAGGGGGGAAATGGCAGAAGCAGAGTCATCACCAGCCTCACTCCCACAAAGACCCCAAAAGGAGCTGCCTGCTGCAGTTGAACTTGAATGCAGCCAGTAACTGGCGTGAAAAGTCAGAGTTGTAACATCAGGACCCTAGAGGCCCAGGACATCTACAGTCAGGCAGAGGGAAGGATCCTTTCTCTCCCACGGCCTCCTACCACTTGGGCTTCCAGTTCACTACCTGCTGTAGGCCATCAGTATTATTAATTATGTAACACTTTTCTTTATATCTTCTTTTTTCTTGAGGAGGTGTCTTACCTTTAACAAAAGTACTTGAAATCATTTGGTGTGCTGGTTATTATTATCTTTTTTTTTTTTGAGTTAGAGTCTCACTCTGTTGCCTAGGCTGGAGTGCAGTGGCACACTCACAGCCACCGCAGCCTTGACCTGCTGGGCTCAGGCA
>NW_007097297.1:138808-141146 GCF_000164805.1 Carlito syrichta
ATGAGGTCTCATCAAGTTGCCCAGGCTGGTCTCGAACCCACAGGCTCAGGCAATTCACTCACCTCGGCCTCCCAAAGTGCTGGGATTATAGACTGAGCCACTAAGCCCAGCCTTTCTTAAAAAATTTATTTATTTATTATAGAGATGAAGTCTCACCAAATTACCCAGGCTGGTCTCCAACCTGTGGGCTCAGACAATCCTCTCACCTCAGACTCCTATAGTGCTGGGATTATAGGCATGAGACACCACGCCCAGCTTTATTATTATTATTTTTTAACCAACAGATATTAAAGGGTACCAAGACTGAGTATTTCAAACAAGGTGTCATCTTGACCCAAAAGCCTTGGGCTGATGTCAAACTTTCTGACCCAAGTCAGCCTCAAATTTTCTACCATGGCCGCTATATCTGGTCAACACTAGAACCCATTCTCACTTCACCATCCTGAATCCCAGGGTGCCAGACCCACCTGCCTCACTTCGGGCCTGGATAACTACACTGGCCAGTCTCATCCCACTCCAGTCAGCCCTCTGTGCTTTGAAACAATTTTCAAGCTTTTTAAAGTGTGATCCATAGTAAGAAATTCAACTCACATGGCAACCCGGTAGATGCACACATTTCTTACGTAAAACTGAAGGTTCTCGACACAACATTTATCTCTACTATGTGCAATCAGATAACATATTTCACTTCTCCCCTTCCCCCTTATATAACCCACTGTCTGCTGCCCATTAAATGGATCTTGCAACCCACTGACAGGTTGTGGCCTGCAGTGTGAAAACTGCTCCTTCAGCCCCTCAGGGGTCCAGCTGAGGCACAAAAGTCATCTGGAAGCTATGCAGGTCAGCCTGCAGGAGGCCCCCAGGACTTACAGAATCTCCAAGGCCTGCAGCGGGCCTTCCTGGGGCTGTGGGGCCCGCACTTGGGCTCTCCTCCACCTCAGCCCTGAGCCTCAACAAGTCCTTTATGAGTGACTGCAATTCCCTACGTCAAGTCTTGACCAACCTCCTCCCACTGCTGTAGACAGTCTTTTCCCCTTCATCCTTCAAAACCAGTTCCAAGGTCACCTCCTCCAGGAAGCCTTCCCAGGCCCCTCCCTATGCCGCTCTGTCCACCTGTACCTCACACCCTGTTCATTCCTCTTCTGAAACCTCTCAAGGTCATTTTCCATGTGCGGGTCTGACCCTTTGTGCATGGTGACTTCCTGAGGGTAGGGCTAGAATAGCACATGTCCCTGAAGTTCAGCCTGTCACAGCTCCTGTGTGTGCTCAGAAAAGGTCTGAGGACTGCCCTGCTTACTTGCTTGGGCGGGGGGGTCCCCTGGATCGCACTACACAAGGGAAAGCAGAGGCTGCCAGGCCAGCACATTCAGAAAAGGAAAGATCACAGCGGGTGCACAGCCAACACTGGCAGCCAGAAGAGTCACACAAGCCCCTCTTTCAATTTTCAAGCACAAAACAGATTCCTGGGGGCTTTGAGGCCTGGAGCTGTAAAAGGTCAAGTTTGCAGATCAAGCCCCTTGCTATGTGGGACGCTCTGGCTTCAGACAAGCAGGCCAAAAATGTGCAAACTATCAACATGATAAACACGGACCCTTGTTTTTAGGGCTGAGAATGGAGACAAGACCCCTGATAGGGCCAAGGTCACAAGAACCTTCCCTAGCCTGCCCAGGGCTCTGAAGACCCAAGAGTAATGGGCAGGACGGGGGACCTCAGCCCCCTTCGAAACAACTCAACTCCAGGTGCTGCTACTGAGGGCTGTGGGGCCCAAGGAAGCAGGCTTGCCTCTGCTATAAAATGAAGACTTCCGCTCGGCTTGGCGTCTCCCAGCCTCGGGTTGTCTGCATGCCACATGCACCACCAGCTAGCTGCAGGTCAACAGTATTATTACTGATGTATTACTTTTCTTTATATCTTCTTTCTTTTTTCCTTGAGTAGATATCTCATCTTAAGCAAAAATACTTGAAACCATGGTTTTGGTGTGCTGGGTTTTTTTTTTTCTTGGTCAATGAATATTAAATACAGCCAGGTGCAGTGGCTCATACCTATAATCCCAGCACTTTGGGAGGTGGAGGTGAAAGGATTGCCTGAGCCCACGGGTTTGAGAACAGCCTGGGCAACTTGGCGAAACCTCATCTCTACAATAAATTTTTAAAAAATTAGCCAGGTGTGGCGACCTGTAGTTCTGGCTACTTAGAAGGCAGAAGCAGAAGAACTGCCTGAGTCCAGCAGGTTGAGGCTGAGGTGGCCATGAGTGTGCCGCTGCACTCCAGCTTGGGCGACAGAGTGAGACTCCAATTCAAAAGAAAAAAAAAGTATTAAGTGCATATATATATATATT
>NW_007097297.1:141166-155334 GCF_000164805.1 Carlito syrichta
CCCAATGTTGACCTGCTGGGCTCCGGCGATCCTTCTGCCTCAGCCTTCCAAGTAGCCAGAACTACAGGCACACGCCACCATGCCTGGCTAATTTTTTTTGTTGTAGAGATGTGGTGTCACCAAGTTGCCAAGGCTAGTCTCGAACCTGCGGGCTCAGGCAATCCACCCGCCTTGGCCTCCCAAATTGCTGGGATTACAGGCTGAGCCACCGAGCCTGGTCCCTTAAGTATTTTTTAAAAGTTTGTGCGTGTGTGTGACTTAAAGCCACCTTGTGTATCCCTAGAGGTACTTGTCCCATACTCTGAGAAATGACAGTTTAGACCAGAGGGTCTCCAAATGTACTTGGACTGGCAGCATTAGTATCCCAGGAACTTGTTAGAAAGGCAAATTCGGAAGCCCCCACCCCAGATCTGCTGAATCAAAAGCTCTGGGGTGAGACCCAGCAATGTGGGTTTTACCAAATCTCCAGCAGGATCTGAGAGATGCTCAGATGTGAGAACTACTGCTTTCAATGATTCCCCAGGGTCTTTCAGTTCTCCAGGTCTAAGAGGCCAGGTGTCAGAAGGGACAATCTGACACGGAAGCCGCAGTTCTGTACCCAGATCCTAAGTCTGTTTGGAAGGAAGGCAGCCCCTCCAAGACTCATTTCCTCAGAGCGTTGTCAGGAAGGTGACGCACAGAAACCCCAAGCACACCCAGGTGTGTGGCAGAGACTCACAGGATCATTTTCCTTTCTCCTTCTAATTTGGGTCTTACTGATCCAATGACTTCGGTTTGAACTCAGATTATTTCATGTGGAAGTTCAGGAGCTAATGAGTAGGGAAAGGGGCCAGCAGGGCCCACAGGGACCCTCCAGCTTTGGGTCCCACTTCTCCTTCTACTAGCCACCTGCCCCATAGGAGACATAAGAATATTCCCAGGTAAACAGACCAAGCTCAGGGACAGGCTGGGGCCCTGCAAGAAGCATTTACAGTCTCGCAGAGGCTTCTGCCTCAGAAAAGAACCCAGAGCTGGACAGCAGGCCACAGGACAGGCCAGCCACCATCAGGAAAGAGAAAAAACACACAGATCACAAGAGCTGCCAGGAGAGGCCATGGCTGACCCTGGGACCCCAGACTGCACAAGGGCTCTGACCTGGCAGCTGGGCCCAACAGCCCCGGCTGAGGTGGGCTGGACCCTGGGGCTGCCCCAGGGCCCTGGGGCCCAGAGGAGGCCGCAGCTCCCAGAACCTCTGGGTGATTTTCCACTCTGCGGGCTACCTGCCAGCCTCATCCCTGGCAGCCTGGCCCAGGCTGCTACCCGGAGGCTGGAGCCAAGAATGACTATGGCCCCTTCTTCCCAATCCACCGCAAGGACTGTCCTCTCTCCGCATTGCGGAACGAGTACAGCCTTCAGACTTGACATCAACACTCCTGGACTAACAGACTGGCATCACCTGGGGGCTTGGGAGAAATGCAGAATATAGACTCTACAAACACACACACACACATGGAATCAGCCCTGCATCTTAATAAGATCCTGTGGCCAAATGTTGTCTCTTTTTATTATTTTCAAATCCATAAGGGATTTGGGCATATAAATAAGCAATAATCACCCTCAGGCAGGTTTTAGGTAGATCCCAAATTTTATTGAATGCCCTTCAAGAGAAAAACCAACACAGAGGATCCAGTGTCCAGGGCTGCTGCCCAAGGAGAGATGTGGGATTTCAGCCGCTGCTCACCTGTCCTGCGATGTTGGGAATGCCCCTTGGCCTCAGCTTACCCCTCTGAGCAACGAAACACCAGACAGGGCTTCTCAAGGGCTCTGCAGATGGCCACAAGCCTCAGCAATCCTGCCCCAGGTCTAAAGCTGCCAGTGCCAGGTGGACCTGGGGCTTTTCCGAGCCGTTCCTGGCTGCCTGCAAGAGGCCAGCTTGAAAGATCTCTTTGTTCTCATCCCTCATACTGACCTTTCAGAGCAAAGCTGCCCACTTTTAACAATGTCCAAACAGGGCCTCAAACAAACCCTGGCCCAGAAACCGGCTGCATGGGGAGAAGCCAGGAAGCCATTTATTCCAACCCAAGTAAAGCCCGGTTGGCCAGGGGCACAAAGAGACACGATACGGTGATGGGTCAAAGGCACGGCTCTTCTTGGGAGGCCTCCAGGCAGGACGTGCAAGGGCTGGCAAGCTCCCCTGTCCCCTCAGCAGGCAGCGGGGCACGTTGTGCAAAGCCCTTCACCCTGTTCAGCCCTTGTGGTTTCCGATGGGGTCGGGAGGCAGGCAAGTTCCGTTGTCCTAGGACCAGCACAATGCGTGGTACACAGAAGGCACTAGAGAAATCATCCCTGGATAAACAAATCCCCATGTTCCAATGGGAAAACTAAGGCCTGGACAATGCCTGTCTTCAAGGCCATCAATTGCCCACAGAGGCAGGCTGGCTTACGGCAGGCACAAGGCATTCAGGTTTTGCTCCCTTTGAACCCTGAGACCCCTGAGAAAGCAAGCCTGTCATTCAACCCAGCTGTGTGATTCTTTCCTCTCCTGGTCATATGAACTTCAGAACTCTTAGGACTCAATGGGCAAAGCCTTGGCAAAGTGTCTACTGTGTACCAAGTGCCTGGTCATCAACACCATTCACAACAGGCATACAACAAATACTGGTGGAATGAACTAAGAGACCGAACTACTATCTTGCTCATGGCCCTGAAGGTCAGGAGCTCACAACTGTTCAATTAGCCATGCTCCTGACTTACTAAGTGCTCTGCACATAGTAGGTGCTCAACCAATATTGGAGGGGAGGGGTTGGTTTGATTTGAAACAGAGAATGAGAAACTGTGTGGAATTGACAGCAAAAGGGAACCTGAACAGATACTGGTACACATGACCCTGCCCACAAGTTCCCAGTTCAGGGCTGGCTCCGCTCATCGTAGATGAGAGGCTTCCGGTCAGAGACCCAGAAGAGCACGGCCAGTTGGCAGATCCCAGCAGCTGGAGGCTGAATCATGGGACAAGGTCAGGTGAAGTTCAAATGGTTATCAAGCTGTTCATGCCCACCACAGATCCGAATTCTGTGTTTCAAAAGCTAAAATTCTCCTCTTTACCCCCAGCCCCCAAACTGTGACATCCCCCTCAAATGGCACCGAGGAGACCCAGACAATGGGCTCTTTCCTCTCCAGCGAGGGGTGCAAGTGGGGAGATGGGAGCAGGGAAGGCTGAGGTGGTGGTGCCAATAGTAAACCAAGGCTGTGCATCAAGAGAGGCTGGGATGAGCCCCAGAAGTCACCCTGGGCCCCAAAGCATGACCAGAGCACCACGAGGCTCTCAGCATGGGCTTCACTGCTGGGTGATTTTGGCACAGGAACCCCCCTGAGAACAATCTGACTCCCGCCCTTCCTGCAGATACCAGGTGGCTGCCGGGAACAAGACAATGTTATTGCTGATGGAATACACGCCTCTTGGGGGTCACCCCAAACAGCAGGCTGGGTTTCCTTCGGGGCCTCCACTGCCTCTCCAACTGACACCTGGATGGCAAGGTGGAGCAGGCAGACACACACACACACACACACACACACACACACACACACACACACACACACACAGAAAGGGAGAGTGTGTTCCCAAGTCTGAACCACCTGCCAAGCCCCGGGGAACTCCCTTAGAAAACACATACACTCCCTTCTCTATTGTTTGGTTTTGGTACAGTGAGCACATGTTGCTTTCATACTTAAAAAAAAAATGTTTCTAAAGAACAGGCACAAAACATACAGCCCACCTGGTTGAGCGCACGTGGCCCAAGCTCACTCCAGCCCCGAGCAAAGATTGGGTGCTGCCAGGTCTGGGCAGAAGGAAGGGAAAAAACCGACCCGCAGAGAAATGGCCGCTTGCCCACTCTGGGTGAAGGAGCAGTGTCGGCTCACGCTCTTGTTCTTGGGAGATGCCCAGGCTCTTGTCCTAATGCAGGCTGAAACACTGACGGGGACAGCCAGCTTCCCTGGCACCGCATGGCCCCCTCCCCAGGATTGCCCTCCCAGTCTCACCCCTGGAGCTGCTTCACGCAAAAATGAACCAAGCTCCTTTTTCAAGCCTCCCCTACAGCCAGGACTCCGGTCCCAGCTGCCAGGGTCCCCTAAAATCTCGTCAGAAAGGTGCCCCCTCCTGGCAGCAGGGCGGCCGCAGAACTGCCTGGGGCGAAGCTCCAACCAGAGTCTACGGCTGCCCTCCAGTGGCGGTGAGGGGAAGCAAAGGCCCCCCGACACTTTGCATGGGGGGGATCTCCCAATACCCGAGGGTCCTTTCAGGCCCGTGCTTCCGGTACTAGCTCAATTAGAAACCCTGTCATCAGTCACACAGCAAGGGGCAGAAGTCATCTGGGGGAATGAACTGCCGGATCAATAGGGCAAGGCCCCTGGAAAAAATGAATGTCCCTCACTCACGCCGAATGAGTAACTGGGCGGCCCTCTCGGACTTGGCCAGCGGACTTCGCTGGAGCTCAGAGAGCCATCTGGGGTCAAGCAGTTGCCACCCACTGTGCACAACGAACAATACCACACTCTTTAAATCAGGTCAAATCCTCAGATGGAGAGACAAGTCAGGACCCTGGGGCAGGCACTGCGGGTGGCCACCCGGCCTCACCCTATTCTCAGCAGGGACTCCTCAGACCCTCTGGGGACTGGGTCCACCCCAAGCCAGGTGGGAGTGAGCTCAGGTGGGAAGCAGGTTCTGCCATCCCTCCCTCTTCCTGGGTCCTGAGGAAGCTCATCCCATACTGAGCAGCCCCTCAGCTGCCCTGGGGTCCATCCACCCAGGGAGCGCCCTGCCTCAGGTGGAAAGCAGGTTCCTAGCACAGAGCACTGCCGAACTTCTGCATGGTCGGCTCCTCTGAGATGCAAGCCCCACAGGAGAGGGGACTTCACACTGCTCATGTCTTGAACCCCAAAAGTGAGGGTGAGTGCACCCAGAAGCTGATGGGGAGGACAAGAACTGCTGGGCTGTCCTCTAGGCTTCCTCACCTTAGACCTGTTTGCCCCGCTGGGCTGTCAGCTCTCTGGGTCCTGGGAAGGGTTCCTCCCACCTTCCCCAATACCCCAAGCACTCAGGTGAGCAGGAGTTGAGTTTAACCAGCAGAAAATGGCTCTGCAGCCCCTTAAAAGACTTTTCACAGCTGCCCTGGGAAAGAAGACCCGCCCAATGTCAGGTATCAGGGTCTCAAACCACTCTGGACGTCTGCTTCCAGCTCCACAAGTTAAGACAGCGGTTCTCAACTGAGGGCTACTTTGTCTCCTCCCTCCAGGACATCTGTCAAGATCTAGAGCCATTTTTGGTTGTCACATGTAGGCAGAGGGTGCCACTGGCATCTAATGGGTGGAAACAAGAGATGTCGCTCAAACCCACAATGTATAGAAGAGCCCCCACGATGAAGAGTCACCTGGCTCCAAATAGCAACCATGTGGGGTCAAGAGATCCGAGGCTGAGGTGTCTTTATATTATGTTTAACTTCCTAACAACAACAAAAGTATAAGAAAAATATTGGAAGTGGCGATTCACCTAGGAGGATATAACTTTGAGAGTACGGCATTACACATTACAGGACGATATGACATCGCTCACTGGCATAGACCCGCTGGGGGCAGGTGCTGTGCTGGGTTGAGGCCGTGGGCAGGACGGTCCCAGGTTCAGCACCAAGTTCATGGGCTCTACCACCAATAAGCTCCGTGACTTTGAGTACATTATTTCATCTCTCCTTGATAAAATGCAGATTGTGCTAGTTTCTGCTTCACAGGATTACACAGAAAAGCACTAGCATTCTGCCTGGTACGCAGAAAGTATTCAGAATCAACTACCATTATGAGGAAAGGTGCAAAGGAAATTATTTCCAGCCCAGCTAGGCACACAGGGCTGCAAAACCTGCTTTAAATACCATCCTGGGGCCACCTCTGGACAGGATGGGGCCACAGGAAACAGACAGAGAAGTTGAGTAACTGACACATGTCCTGGGACTGCTACTGACACTCAGAGACTTTCACATGTTTGGGCTGTTTACTTGGAAAGCCACAATGATTCAGTTTTCATTCCTGTTTGCTTGGTGAGGTTGCATCAGGGTGGAGCCAGTATCGTGGCTCTAAGAACTAAAGCGTGTATTTCAGGAGGCAAGAGACAGAGGGGACAGAGCTCCAGGAATGGAGAAGTGACCGAAATTACTCAGGCTCTCCTGGAAAGGGATGGCTGGTTAACGTCTTTGCCCCTCCACACAAACACACAGACCCACAACCCTCACACACAGCCTGAGTGACAGAAGGCAGACGGGAGGAAACAGACTCTGGAGAGGGGTGGGACCACCTGCAGGAGAGGCGCCATCCTTTGAGGATGGTGATTCAGGGTCCCAGAGGAGAAAAAAGAGCCCCGAGCCACCACCCTGGATGAGCTTTGGCTCCCAGACATCCCCAGACCCCATCCCTTCTCACACATGTCCCCCGGGCTACCCATCCACACCCAAAACATGGGAATGGCATGAGTTTCCAGGTCACACAAACTCAAAGCTGGACTCCAGTGGGTGAGCTTGGGCAAGTGGGTGGGCTAAGTGAATGATCCAACCTCTTTAAGCCTCTGTCCCCTCGTTGGTGATGTGGGATCACCCAGCCTGCTTCCCAGAGTATTGCATACTGAGCATGTGGTGTGGCCTGGTGCCCAGCAGGTGCGAGATTACCGCTGTCTCTCTCCCTGTCCTCCCCTGACTGCTCTTGATGTCTCACAGAAGGGGAGCCGGAGGACCCCAGAGGTGGCTGTGGGGGACCTTCGTGGAGAGGGAGTTCACAGCCGTCCCTCTGAGCTGAATCCTGTACTAAGGTGATCTGTCCCCCTTCCATCTCACTGGATCCTCAAACGCCCAGGGACACCGACAAACAGAAGCCCCCATCTTAGAGGGGAGGAAGCCAAGCTAGAGGGGTAGAGGAGGAACTAGCCCAGGGCCCCAGAGTGACCTTCAATCCCCTAGGCCCCTCTAACTTCCTCCAGATGGTGAGGGTGCCTACCACATGTACCACACCGGAAACTGTGAACATAAGCATCCTCAGGAGAGCCGAGAGGCTGGGAGCACCTAAGGGTGGTAGCAGAGTCTCTGTAACAGGATTTCTGCTGTGGGCAGTGTAGCCTAGTGGTGAGGAGTGACAACTCAGAAAGTTAGCTGGGCCCTGCATACACATCCTGGCTCTACACAGGACATGTCACTTTTGTTTTCGGTGCCTCTTTTTCTTTTTTTAAGAAACAGCATCTTGTTTGGTTGCCCAGGCTGGAGTGCAGTGGCATGGTCACAGGTCAGCCTTGAACACCTGAGCTCAAGCTCACATCCCATCTTTGAAGCAGGGATGCTACCTCAGACGGCTCTTGGGAAGTCTGACGAATGTATGTAAGCAAAGCTCTTAACAAGTGCCTTGTACAAATTTAGCACTTTATACGTGGCGTGACTATCATAATGAATATCCGTAAATGAATGAATGAAGGGATAGACTATTAAAATTAAAACTGAGCCAGGTGTGGGGGCTCACGCCTGTAATCCCACACTTTGGGAAGTGGGAGGTGAAAGGATAGCCTGAGTCCAGGGGTGTGAGACCAGCCTGAGCAACTTGGCAAGACCTCATAAATCAAAAAACTAGCTGGGCGTGGTGGCACATGCCTGTAGTTCCAGCTACTTGGGAGGCTGGGTTAGAAGGATCGTCTGAGCCCAGCAGGTTAAGGCTGCGGTAGCTGTGAGCATGCCATTGCACTCCTATCTGGGTGACAGGGTGAGACTCTGACTCCAAAAATAAATTAATTAATTAATAAAAATAAAACTTTCCCCTTGCCACAAAATCAACTCCACAGGGCCTTCAAACATAAGAACCTCTGCCCTGTGGGCCTATAAAGGTCCCTGGGATGGAGAAACTCCCCAAACTCTCTAGAGTTGGGGTCAGCAAATAATTTTTTATAAAGGGCAAAGAAAGATGGCAAATATTCTAGGCTTTGCCACAAGGTCTCCATTGCAACTCTTGAACGCTGTGGTGAGAAGATATTAAATGAGTGGGAGGGGCTGTGTTCTAAGAAAAATGTATTTATAAAGGCAGGCTGTAGCCCACTTAACTTCCCTGGGTTCTCAAAGGGCTTCGTAAGGTGCTGATGAGTCTTCCGGTAGCGAGCCTACCCCTCCTTCCAAATCTCTGCAGGCAGGGAGCTGAAGGCGTGCCTTTTTGGTACCCCCAGACTCGTGCCTGGGAACTCACAACTGGCAGAAGGGGTGTTCTCCCAGGAAAGGGAGCTCTAGGTGGCCCCGAGCAGAGCCAGGCGAGGGTAACAGTGGTTCCAGCTCCAGCTGCCTAGGCAAAACCAGGAACCACTCCCTGGGCCACCATCTCTCTGAAACCAAAACTCAGCAACTGAAAAAAGACCAAAAAAAAAGCAGCCAGTGGAGGAGGAGTTAGGCAGCTATCCTCAGTGCGCCAGCTCCAGGCCACAGCTGGCCCCATGGTCAGCCCTCCCTTGTGATGAGCTGCCTCGGCTCTCCAGGCCTACACGTCCCAACAGGGACACCAGCACCCCTCTGGCCTAGCATTTAAGAAATTAAAAAGGAGCCAGGCACAGTGGTTCACCGCCTGTAATCCCAGCACTTTGGGAGGTGGAGGTGAGAGGATTGCCTGAGCCCAGGGGTTTGAGACCAGCCTGGGCAACTTGGCAAGACCTCTATAATAAATCAAAAAATTAGCTGGGTGTGGTGGTGCACACCTTGGAAGGCTGAGGTAGAAGGATCGCCTAAGCCCAGCAGGTCAGGCCTGCAGTGACCATGAGCATGCCACTGCACTCCAGCTTTGGCAACAAAGTGAGACTCCAACTCAAAAAAAAAAAAAAAAAAAAGAAATTAAAAAAAGGAAAACAAAAGGTGTAACATTTGTATTCGGACCAGCAACCCATCCAGCAATGAACTGCACAGAAAATAATAAAAATGAATGATAACACAGGCTTTGACTTTCCAAGCAGCAGTGATGTGTCAGGCACCCCTGGGAGGTGTTCACGCATGGTTTGATCCCCACAAGGATGACAAAAGGCAGGTGGGGCCTCACTTCACCTTACAGTTAAGAAAAGCAGGGGTTCAGAAAGGGCAAGGGACTTGCCTACAGACACATAGGCTTCTGGCAGCAAAGCTGGGATTGGCTCCCAGGTGTGCTGGCTCCAAAGCTGTGTTTCCCCACTCTCCTACTCTGCCAGGCCTGAGGACAGAGCAGGGAGGCGGCCTGTCACTGTATGGGATCTTTCTATAGGAAAGACAGGGACTCATGCAACGCCTGCCCACCACAGCAAGGGCAGAGTGGAGAGACAGAGAAGGAAGAGCGCACAGGCCTCCTCCAGGCGGGGGTCTGCTGGGGCAAGACTGCTGAGCCCAAAGCCCCCAGGGCCCAAGCCCATCTGCCTGCTACAGCAATCACCACCACCTCTGCCTCCTGGGAGTGGCCTTACCACGGCCTGCTCTGAGTTCTGGGCAAGCAACTCCACTTCTCTCTCTCCAAGCAGCGGAAGACTCACGCTCAGGGCCTCGGGGACCCTGAAAGCGAAGCCGCTCTGATGGGCCAAAGATGCCCGCTGGATGGAAAAGCAGCCCGGGCCAGAGCCCTGTGTGTCCATCAGTCTGCCTCCCCCACAGGCCCCAGGGCACCTGGAGATCCACCCCCAGACAAGGGTCAGACCCAACAATCTGGAAAGCTTCAGAGGCTTTGCCTCTTTCTGCAGATTCAGGGCATGCCCTCAGGCTCACTCAGGCTGGAGGACAGTGGCACGATCACAGCACCTGTAGTCCCAGCTACTCTGGAGGCTGAGGTGGAAGGATAGCCTGAGACCAGCAGGTTGAGGCTGCAGTGGCCATGATTGTGCCACTGCAGTCCAGCCTGGGAGACAGAGTGAAACTCCAACTCAAAAAAAAAAAAAAAAAAAGAAAGCTGGGCTCGGTGGCTCAGCCTGTAATCCCAGCACTTTGGGCGGCTGAGGTGAGTAGATTGCCTGAGTCCACGGATTCGAGACCTGCCTGGGCAACTTGGCAAGACCTCATCTCTACAATAAATCAAAATGAGATGGGCATGGTAGTGCACACCTGTAGTTCCAGCTACTTGGAAGGCTGAGGCGGAAGGATCGCCGGAGCCCGGCAGGTCGAGGCTGCGGTGGCCGGGAGCGGCCACTGCACTCCAGTCTGGGCAACAGAGTGAGACTCCAACTCAAAAAAAAAAAAAAAGAAAAGAAAAAACATAGCTGCATAGCTATACATAGAAAAACACAGAAGACTTACATGAAAATGTTAACAGTGATTATCTAAAGTAAGAGTTAACATATTTTTCTATAACGGATCAGAGCGGGGCTAAAGGTCCAGTATCTCGCCAATGGCCAACAATTTAATCAGTCATCGGTCACACCTACATACTGAGGCACCCATAAAAACCCAAAGCACACGGTCTGGAGAGCTTCTGGGCTGCTGGCACGGGAAGGTAGCACACTTGGGGACACAGCTGTCGGTCTCCTCCTCCCCACACCCTTCCCTGGGCATCTCTGCCACTGAGCTGTTGTTGAGTTTCCTTGTTTTGCACAATACTATCAGCCACTGGGCCCTGGGCTCTGGCAAACTGAACCGGTGAAGATGTCGTGGGAACCTCTGATTTGTAGCAAAGTCAGATAGAAGTTGTGGGTAACCTGAGGGCCTGCTGCTTGTGACTGGCAAGTGGGAGGGGGAGTAGTCCTGTGGGACCGAGCTTGGGGGTCTGCGCTGACTCCCGCTGGTGTCACAAGTCAATTGCTGGACACTCAGAACCAGTTGTGAGCTGGAGAGAACTCCCGTTGTGTTACGAGCACACCACAGGAGAAAACAGTAAGTTTCTGTTTTCCTACTCAAAAGGTACCATGTGCAAGAATCGTCTATTCAAAAACAGGTTAAATGAAAAGAATGGATAAAGTGAAACCTAACAAAATACAGCATACAACACAAATGGCACACAAGCTTCAGAGAACACCAGATCACTGAGGAGAAAGGTGTGTGCCCCTGACCCTGGGTCATCTTGCCTATGAGGAGGAGGTGAATACTGGCGCCAGCTGGAGCCTGGGTGAGGTGAGGTGTGAAGAGCCTCCCTTGGGGACTGGCCACCCTCAGCACTTAGGAACTCCTTCCTGTCACCAGTGATCCAGCCCAGTGTCTGCACAGGACTGTAATAAGGCAGAGGAGGGGACCGAGAGGCATAAGTCTCTGCTGCCAAGACAGGAGGGGACCCCGGCCCCCATCCTGAAGTTCCCAGACTGGGGAAGACACTGCCAGCCGACAGGACCGAGTACCTGCAGACCCGCCCCAGGGTCACTTACCAGCAACATGCCCTTCTGATTTGGTAGCTTCTCCCCCCACCCCCGCTACTCCCCATGAAGCTGCCACTCCCTGCCACTCCCGGCCTGGCACCCAACATCGGCCAGCCTACCACTGTTCATGGGGTGGGGCAGAGAGGGCCTACTTCACCCAGAAACAAAAGCTGAAGGAAGACGTAAGAAAACAAGATTTGCTGTCACCCTCATCAGCGGGGACACTGGCAATCCCAGAATGACACCGGGCCTTTATTTAAACTTACCTTCACACCTCACCACCATACCCTGAAAGCTGAAATGAATAGGAATCCTTTCCCTTTTTTTTTTTTTTTTGGAGTCTGGGTCTCACTCTGTTGCCCAGGCTGGGGTGCAGTAGCATGATCACAGCTCACCACAACCTCGACTTCCTGGGCTCAGGCAATCTTTCCATCTCAGTCTCCCAAACAGTTGGGACTACAGCCATGTGTCACCACATCTGATTAATTTTTTGTAGAGACAAGGTCACTCCTAGGATCAAATGATCCTCCCATCTCAGCCTCCCAAAGTGAGCCACCATGCCCAACCTACTTTCCCAGTTGATTCTGGGGAATCTGAGACTCAGAGAAACCAAATGACTTGCCCCATGCTGCAGACAGCAGTGGACAAAGCAGACTGGCACTTCATGGTCCTTTGCTCTTCCAACATCACCTCCCAGGACCCAGGTTCCCACACTCTCCCCTCTCCAGGTAATCATGCCTGTTTCTTTCCTCGGTGGTTCCCTGGAAGCACAGGCAAGTATCCTGAAGCTGGGCCCTCCCCTCCACCTGAAAAGATGTGACACAAGCAAGCCAGCCCACACCCGATCCTCTCAGGAGACCCCACGTGCTCAGGCCACAGAAGAGGGGGACCAGGCCTAAGACCATGTCAGAAGCCCCAGCCCACAGTGAGGTGCCCAGGTCCCTCAGCTGCCCACCACCTACCCCTTCTTCAAGTTTTTCACGTAGGCGCTCTGGAGGGCAGCTTCCAGGAAGTAGGTGAGCTCATAGTCCACTGGGTGAAAGCCTTTCAGATGCCTCGATGCGCTGTTATTTGTGGTCTGGAAAGGTGAGCAGAGAGGAAGTCACTGTCTCAAAGTTCTGAGGCAGAGGGAGTGAGGGTCAGTCCAGCTGTGGAAGGTGGCCCTATCACCATCTCAGTCCCAGCTGCTCAGGGGCACATGGTACAATTCTTGGACCAAACTCAACCTAATTCACTTTTTTTTTCTTTTTTTAAAAATTATTTATTCTTTTCTCAGAGGCAGGTTCTCACTGTGTTGCCCAGGTTGGCGTGCAGTGGTATGATCATAACTCACTGTAACCTCACATTTCTTTTTTTTTTTTTAAGTTGGAGTCTCACTCTGTCACCCAGGCTGAAGTGCAGTGGCATGCTCAAGGACACCATAGGCTCAATATGCTGGGCTCAGGTGATCCTTCTGCCTCAGTCTTCCAAGTAGCTAGAACCACAGGCACACACCACCACGCCTGGCTTATTTTTTGATTTGTCGTAGAGACGAGGTCTTGCCAAGTTGCCCAGGCTGGTCTTGACCCCTGGGCTTAGGAAATTCTCTCGCCTCTTCCTCCCAAGGTGCTAGGATTATAGCTGTGCCCAGTAGTAACCTCATATTTCAGGCTTAACCAATCCTCCTGCCTCAGTATCCACAGTAGCTGGTATTTCAGGCATGCACCACCATACCCAGCTATTTCTTTTTTTAATTTTTGTAGAGAGAGGGTCTCACTATGTTGCCCAGGCTGGTCTGAAACTCCTGGTCTTGAGCGATCATCCCACCTCGGTCTCCCAATGTACTGGATAACAGGCATGAGCCACTGTGCCTGGCCAACTCATTTTGATTTAAAAATATATTGAAAGCACTCTCTCCCCATCCAAACTTTGGATGTCCAAAAGCCCCAAGTCTAACATTAATTCAACAATCACAGAGCTTTAAATTCATTCACTCATTTAGTCCTTAGAGCAACCCTATCAGGTTGGAATTGTCTTCAGTTCCATTTCACAGTGGAGAACACTGAGGCACAGAGAGGCTCTCTTCTTGTCCTGAGGTTGCTCAGGTTGTGGGTGGTGGAGACAAGCGGTCAGGCTCAAATCGACACTCCCACCCTCTGCTGCAGGAAGATTTCCCTGTCTGTTGAGAGCCATGCTGAGCAGAAGGTGAAGCAGACTTAAAAGAGGTTCTTAGTATGTCGGAGGTCAGGACTGGGTCTCAGGAGGGACACATGAACTTTCTGTGGCCTGCCCTTCCTCAGATTGAGACAACCAGTTCTCCGGCCCATTCGTCTGCCCCCTGCCACCAGGCATTGACTCCAGCCCCAGCCACCACTGTAGCTCATCACCCTCATCCCCTTTTAAAAGTCCAAAGTCGGGTTAACCCCCTTAGGTCCCCTCCCACTGTGAAAGCTTTTCTGTCCTCTTAATAAATTCTGCTTCAAAAAAAAAGTCCAAAGCCTCTGGGCATGGTGGCTCACGCCTATAATCTCAGTATTTTGGGAGGCGGAGGAGAGAGGATTGCCTGAGCCCAGGGGTTCAAAACCAGTCTGGGCAACTTGGCAAGACTTCGCCTCTACAATAAAAAAAAAAATTAGCTGGGTGTGGTGGCACATGCCTGTAGTTCCAGCTACTTGGAAGGCTGAGGCGGAAGGATCACCTGAGTCCAGCAGGTTGAGGCTGCGGTGGCCATGAGCATCTACACTCCAGCCTGGGTGACAGAGTGAGACTCCAACTCAAAAACAAAAAAGTAAATAAATAAAAGTCTAAAAGCTTAGGCATCCAGCTGAGTGGGAGACTTTATCTTTTTTTTTTTTTTTTT
>NW_007097297.1:155467-168729 GCF_000164805.1 Carlito syrichta
GCAAGTTGCCCAGGCGGGTCTCGAACCCGCGGGCTCAGGCAATCCACTCACCTCAGTCTCCCAAAGTGCGGAATTACAGGCTGAGCTACCGAGCCCGGCCGAGACTTTATCTTTTTCATGAAAGTTTTCTCCAAACCACACACAATCCAAACGTGAAGAGCTCCTAAAACTTCACTGTCCGGTGGTGATCTTTGTGACCTCAGTGGAGGTGGATTTGGCCACGCTGAGTCTTTTAGTGTCCTCTGTCAGGGAACAGGCATTGGCGTCCCCTATTTGCCGATGATCCCCCAACCACTTCTCTTTTCCTCCTCAAGCTCAATCAAGCGGAGGGACTCTGGGGCAGTGGCTCTCAACAGGGGAGTCAGTTTGTCCTCAGGGGACATCTGGCAGTATCTGGAGACATTGTTGTCACAATGAGGGGGGGTGGTGCTGGCATCTAGTGGGTAGAGGCCAGCTAGTGGGTAAAGGCCAGAGATGCTGCTACATATCCTACAATACACAGGGCAGCCCCCACAACAAAGAATGATTCAGCCCCAAATGTCAGTGGTGCTAAGCTTGAGAATCCCTGCTCTGAGAGAACTGACCAGGGCTCAGGTGGATGCCTCCAAATAGGCCCATCACAAAAACAGGTGCTGGTGCCAGTGTCTCCCGGGCTTTGAGTTTCTCAGTTCATGACCACTTTCATGACCATCTCCTTCAGGGCGGCGATCCTATCCACTCTGCAATAGAACACGCCATCTAGCTGGGTGCAGTGACTCACAACTGTAATCTCACCACTTTGGGAGGCCAAGGCGAGAGAATCGCTTGAGCCTGGAAGTTCAAGACCAGCTTAGGCAATGTACCAAGAGCTTGTCTCAACAGTGGCAGTGGGTGTGATGGCATGTGCCTGTAGTCCCACCTTCTCAGGAGGCTACTCAAGGCTGCGGTGAGCAGAGATCATGCCACTGCACTCCGGCCTGGACAACACAGTGAGACTCCGACTCAAAAAACAAAACAAGCCGGGTTTGGTGGCTCAGCCTGTAATTCCGCGCCTTTGGGAGGCTGAGGTGAGTGGATTACCTGAGCCCGCGGGTTCAAGACCTGCCTGGGCAGCGAGACCTCATCTCTACAATAAATCAAAAAATCAGCCGGGCGTGGTAGCGCATGCCTGTAATTCTGGCTACTTGGAAGGCTGAGGTGGAAGGATCACCGGAGCCCAGCAAGTCGAGGCTGCAGTGGCCGGGAGCAGCCATTGCATTCCAGTCTGGGTGACAGAGTGAGACTCCAACTCAAAAAAAAACCAAAAAAAAAACCAAACAAAAAAACCCAAACTATTTCTAGCAGTGAAGAGCCTCATTCTAGAATGAGTTTCCTAACCGATGCAATAGAGTATCTTCAAGGGACGGGGGATGCCTTTTTAAAATCTGCACACAGGTTTAGTGGGAGCTGTAGTAAGTAGGTACTCAACAGAAAGCAGCTGCCCCCATGGCGTCACCATTCCCAGCTCACCTTCTCCAGTTCCTGCAGGAACACCTGGGCAATCCAGGAGGCCCTCTCGAAGCAAGTGATCACTTCCTCCTCCCGCTCGGTCAGGCGGAAGCGGGAGGCAATGGAGTTGGGCAGGCATTCCAGGGAGAGGCCTGCAGGAGGAAGAAAGTATGTCAGCCCCACCCTGCCCAGGCCCCCTGACTCCAGGTCCTCCCCAGGGGCCCAAGGTGGGCTCATCCTGGGAACATACACCCTGGAGCAGCCAGTGAGAGGCAGAGGGCTGAGGAGGGGAGGGAGGAAGCTGAAGCATTGGTGGTGTTAGCAGTGGCCAGGAGCAAGCAATGTGCCAACAGAGGGCACCCAGGCCGCACATGGGGAGTCACTCCACGTCACCCCAGCCCAACTCCTGCCGACCCAGCCAGCCAACTCCCCGGAAGCCGCTCCTGACTGCTTCCTCTGGTTGTTAGACTTGAAGCATCCACCCTCTAGGTGCTCATACCTTCTACGCTACATTGTGGCCATCTCCGGCCAGCTCTTCTCTCCCCCACTTGCTGACAGTCCCAGGTGGGCCATGTGACCCTCTGTGAATGGCCACAGTTCCTAGCACAGCACCCCGAGTGGCAGGTACACAGGTTACACAGCACTTTATAGCATTTTATAGTTCCTCCTTGCATAAGTGACCTATCTGCCTGAATGGACACCTACTTCCCATCTTTCAGGGAGGGCACCTTGCTTTTCCTCTGGCCCCCCTACTGCAGTCTCAGTTGACCACAAGACCACAGAAACCAGCCAAGAGTGAGCACCTGGCCTAGTCTGGGCCAGGAAGAACCAGCCTCAGAGCTGTCACTCTTTCCACTGGGGTCGTTAGCAGGTACTAGAGGTCAGGCTGGAAAGGTGAGGGAAAGCCTGCCTTCAAATGAAGTCTACCCAGCATGAATATAAATAACACTACTGAACTGGACACTTAAAAGTGGTTAAAATGTAGCCAAGCGTGGTGGCTCATACCTGTAATTCCAGCACTTTGGGAGGTTGAGGTGGGAGGATTACTTCAGCCCAGGAGTTCTGAGACCAGCCTAGGCAACATAGACCTCGTCTCTACAAAAAATAATTAGCCAGGAGGGGTGGCACATGCCTGCAAACCCCAGCTACTTGAGAGGTTGAGGCAGAAAATCGCCTGAGCCCAGGAGGTTCAAGGTTATGGTAAGCAGTGAGCATGCCACTGCATTCCAGCCTGGGTGACAGAGTGAGCCCCCAACTAAAGAAAAAAAGAAGGCCGGGCTCGGTGGCTCAGCCTGTAATCCCAGCTTTGGGAGGCTGAGGTGAGTGGATTTTCTGAGCCTGCGGGTTCGACACCAGCCTGGCTAACTTGGTGAGACCTCATCTCTACAATAAATAAAAAAATGAGCCGGGCGTGGTAGCGCGTGCCTGTAGTTCCAGCTACTTGGAAGGCTGAGGCAGAAGGATCGCTGGAGCCCAGCAGGTGGAGGGTGCAGTGGCCAGGAGCGTGCCATTGCACTCCAGTCAGGGCGACAGAGTGAGACTCCAACTCAAAAACAAAAAAGAAAAAGACAAAAAAAAGAAAAAAAGAGTTAAGATGTAAATTTTCTGGTTTTTTTTTTTAACCACAATTTTAAGTTTTTAAATTAATAAATAAAAGCTCCAAGGCCAAAAAACAAAAAACTCTTAAAGAATAAATAACAAAATCTGTAAAAAAAAAACAAAACAAAACAAGGGAAAGCATTGTTAGGCTTACTAGAAATATGCCATAAAGACAAACAACTATATTTGTGACAGGTTTGTTTTTTCTTAAGACAAGAAAAGCAGTGAATTAAACTCTCGTCATGAAGACGAAATGAAGTCTGTACAGCGTAAAGATAAGAAGTGACAGAGATGGGCAGATTCCTAAAGACAGTGTTTGAGCACCTAGACTCGGTGTTGCCTAAAGCTGTAACCCCTGAAACTTTCCACTGTATGAGCCATTAAACAACCCCCACCCCCCTCAACACACACACCCCCCTTTACTTTTTATTTATTTATTTATTTATTTTTTAGAGACAGGGTCTCATTTTGTCGCCCAGGCTAGAGCACAGTGGTGCGCCATCCTAGCTCACTGTAACCTCAAACCCTTGGGCTTAAGTGATCCTCCTGCCTCAGCTTCCCCAGTAGCTAGGACGACAGGCACACACCACCACACACAGCTTACAGCTAACATCTTCTTTCTCTCTCTTTCTTTCTCTCTCCTCCCCACCCTCCCTCCCTCCTTCTCTCCTTCCCTCCCTTCCTTTGTCAAAGCCGGTTTACACTGTGTTTCCATCCTTGCAGCTCACACAGACCTGACCAGAAGGTGCTGTCCTTCCAGATGGTCGGCTCCCAAAGACAGAACCCGTGTCTGTCTCACCACGGTGCCCCACATGTCTCTTTCCATATAGTGGATGCCCTCCATGATCTTGCTGATGGGATGTATCACTGTAGAATCTTCAACTCTTTCCTCCGTTAGAAGCCCCGACACCCACCTGATGACCAAGTCCTTAACACTTAAAGTCTCCCCTCCCCCTTCTTCAGCTACCTTAATTCAGGCTTTCTCTCTTAAGTGGGTGAGGGTGACCACATCAGTCTCCTAACTGGCCTCCCTGCCTCCAGTCTCATTCTACTCCCCAGGGGGATCCTTCTAAAACTCTCCAGGGTTCCTCACTGCTGTGGAGTGATGTCCAAACTCCTAAGTTTCCATCCCAGACCCTCCACGGCTCATTACTGTCCTGTCTCCAGCCTCATCTCTCTCCCTACCTGCCACATCTGCACCCAACCTCCTGCTCCCAGTTGCTAGGCTGGAGGATGCCTTCCTCGCTTGCTCTGGAATGTATCCTTCCCACCAAATCCACCCAAGCTCACTTTCTGAATGCCATCTCCTCCACGAAGCCCTTCTTGATATTCCCGGTGTCCATGGAGCCTCTGTCTCACCATTTCTGACTTGTTCAACACATTTCCCCACCCAACCTGTAGGCTCCTTCAAGGCATCAACCTGGTCGTGTTCACCTTTCTACCGCCTGGCACACAGTAGGCACTGGACAAGCACTGGCTGCATGGATGGAAGATGACAAGTCTGATCGTGCCTGACACAGTACAGAGTACTCTGCAAACAGTTGGTAAGGCATTGGGGTTGTTTTCCTTAGCTGGATCCCAACAAATACAGACTCGGTGACCTTGCCCCCTGCCAGGCTGTGGTGTGACTAGGTCCAAAGGTCGGGGTGCCTCAGCCTGGGGAGAGACAGGCACAGAACGGAACGTCAGGCTCCTTGCTCAACACAAAGACTCCGTCACCCGGGTCACTGCGTGTCACCGTGTCTCCTGCCAAATGACTCACGACCAGAGGGAAAAGCTCCTTGCTGCAGAGGACTGAAGGGGGAGGGAGCAGAGAAAGTCAAGGAGGCCAGCAGGGAGCAGTGCCAGCCCCTTCTCCCAGGCATGTGTCTGTCCACCCTGCAGGAACAAACATACGGACTGCTCGGAGGAGGCCTGGCCCGGGAGACCAACTGCAGAAGGCAGGACACGGCCAACTTCAGAGGACACAGAGTGGCTCTGTTCTAGCATGACCGCCCTGTGGTCCCCAGAGAGGTGTGCTGAGGCTGGGTTCTCCTGCCCCGCCTCTAAGTCCAGCTGCTGGCAGGTTTGAGCTCTGGTCCTCAGCCTCCGGTGGCCACCACACAACAGTGAAGTTAGGATCAGCGGTCTGCAGGGCCTCCTCGTTCCCTGTGCTTCATTTGTTCCTGCTACTCCCAGCAGGGCCCTCCTCATCATGCTTCTCCAGAATCCCAAATCCCATCCTCCTTGAAAAGTTCAAAGCAAAGCCACCTCCTCCCTGAAGCCCTCCAGTTGGAGTTAAGTCTTGCTACCTCTCAACTAACAGAACATCGTGGGGGTATCTCCTCTGAGTGTGCCTTTTCCCTACATTACTGTTATCCTCTCTGCTCATTTCTGAGTGATCACTGCACTCTAGTGACAGTCCAGGACTTCATGTTTAGGAAGTTTAAGGACGGATACACAAATGGACATATTCATGGATACAGGAGGCAGAGCCCAGAGGAGTGGTGGGTGGCTCACACCTGTAACCCCACCACTTTGGGAGGCCAAAATGAGAGGATTACCCAAGCCCAGGGGTTCAAGACCAGCCTGGGCAACATGACGAGACCTCATCTCTACAAAAAGATTAAAAAGGTAGCAGGGCGTGGGGGTACACGCCTGTACTCCTAGCTCCTTGGGAGACTAAGGCAGAAGGATTGCCTGAGCCCAGGAGGTTGAGGCTGCGCTAGCCATGATTGTGCCACTGTACTCCAGCCTGGGCGACAGACTGACTCTGACCACCCCCCAAAAAAAGAAAACAGAAAAGAAGGTTCTTGAAAAATTCATAAACAAAAACAAACTGTGGTATATTTATACAATGGAACACCATTCAGAAATTTTTAAAAATTACATTGTGCAAAAGAAGCCAGACATCAAAAAGTATATGCTGTGCGATTTCATTGATATGGCATTCAAAAAAAAAAAAGGCAAATTCATTTATACTAAAACAACAAGTGGTTGCCTGGGGTGGTGAGGATCAACTGGAAAAGGTCCCAAGAGGACTTTCTGTGGTAATATTTAATTAGGGTGCTGGTTACATGAGTATTTATATTAGTTCAACTCATCAAGTTATATACACTTAAGACTCATACATCTCACTGCATAAAAATGCATCTAAATGGAGATAATGCCTTTTTTGAAGGAAGCAGTTACAATTCAGAGAAATAGAGATCGGCCAGGCTCGGTGGCTCATGCCTATAATCCCAGCATTTTGGGAGGCCAAGGTGGGAGGATAGCTTGAACCCAGGGATCGGAGATCAGCCTGGGCAACATAGCAACACCTTGTCTCTACCAAAAAAAACAAAAACAAAAAATTAGCTAGGTGTGGTGGTCCACCTGTAGTCCCAACAACTTGGGAGGCTAAAGCAGAAGGCTCGCCCAGTAGGTTGAAGCTGCAGTGAGCCGAGATCCTGCTACTACTCTCCAGTATGGGTGACAGAGTGACACCCCAACACAAAACAACAAAACATAAAAGTTCAAAGGAGAAGGGATACATGCATTAAGGTGGTCCTCTGTAAAGTCTCTTCCAACATACACAGACCAAAAATGTTCCTGGAGCTGGTAATGGTTTTTCCTAAGCAAAGTCACAATCCAGTCACCTGGTTCTGCCCATAAGAAGTGGTATATCGCCAGGCGCAGTGGCTCACGCCTATAATCCCAGCGCTTTGGGAGGCGGAGGCGAGAGAACTGCCTGAACCCAGGAATTTGAGACCAGCCTGGGCAAATTGGTGAGACCTCGTCTCTACAATAAATAAAAAAATTAGCTGGGTGTAGTGGCACATGCCTGTGGTTCCAGCTACTTGAAAGGCTGAGGTGGAAGGATTGCCTGAGCCCACCAAGTTGAGACTGCAGTGGCCATCAGGGTGCTACTACACTCCAGCCTGGTTGACAGAGTGAGACTCTGACTCAAAAAAAGGAGTGGGGGGCATCTTTACTTTATGTTTGTTCCCTGATTAATAGGAAGGTCCATTTTCCTGCCCACAAATATGTGACTGGAAATCTGCCGGGGGACTCGGACCCTTGGGTTCTCCACCCTGTTCCGTGAACACGTCTGCACAAGTGACCAAACTGCGACACGAGATCCAAGATGGAGATGGGTTGCTCCGAGCCCAGCCCTCAAGAGATCCAGGTTTTTAGCGCAGCCCTGTGAGGTAGGCAGGAAGCCAGGCCACTGGGAAGAGCTGGGCACTGCTTCGTGAGTCCCTCTGGCAGAAGGGGCCTTTCCACGTCAACACCCAGCTCTAGGAGAGGTCCCTTTCCAGAGGAGGGCTTGCTTTTTCATTAACTGGGAACCGTCAGTTTAGAGGCTGGTGGACCCTGGCACAGCCCAAGGCCCAGCACCAGGCTGGTCCCGGCTCCAGTCTGAGATGATTCACCACATCCAGACAGCCGCCCTTCCAAGAAGCCCGGCCTGAGGAGCCCAGGAGCCTCAGGCCCTGCAGAGGTGGAGAACAGATAGCTTCCCCTGGAATGGAACAGTTCTTTCCAGATGGGTGGACCCCTCACTCCCGCCTACCCAGCCCAGTTGAAAGTAGAAAGGCACAGGCCACAGGGCTAAACCCGGAGCTGGGTACTCTGTGGGGGAAGGGGGGGAACGCAATTCACTCAGCCCCCAGGGAGGGAGCCTCAAGGCCGGGCAGAGAGCCCACACAGATCATACTCAGTGGGCAAGTGAGGGAGTGTAAAATGGTTCAGCCTCTGTGGAAAACAATATGGCCTCTCCTCAAAAAATTTAAAAGAGAATGACCATATGATTCTATTTCTGGGTATATACGCAAAAGAATTGAGAAAAGGGAATTGAAGAGATGCCTGTGCACCCCGGTTCACGGCAGTGTTATTCGCAATAGCCAAAAGCCCAAATGTCCATGGACAGATGAGTGGATAAACAAAATGTGGTCTACACAATGTCAGCCGGGCTCGGTGGCCCAGCCTGTAATCCCGCGCCTTGGGAGGCCGAGGTGAGTGGACTGCCTGAGCCCGCGGGTTCGAAACCCGGCTGGGCAACTTGGCGAGACCTCATCTCTACAATAAGTCAAAAATTAGCCGGGCGTGGTAGCGTGCTCCTGTAGTTCCAGCTACTTGGAAGGCTGAGGCGGAAGGATCTCCGGAGCCCAGCAGGTTGAGGCTGCGGTGGCCGGGAGCGGCCACTGCACTCCAGTCTGGGCGACAGAGTGAGACTCCAACTCAAAAAGAAAAAAACCATACAATGCCATGATCGTCAGCCTTACAAAGGAAGGAAATTGACATGCAATAGTATGGATAAAACTTGAGGATATTAAGCCAGACACAAAAAGGCAAATGCTGTTATGATTCCACTTAATACAAGGTCCTTGGAGTAGTCAGCTTCATAGAAACAGAAAGCAGAAGGGGAGCTGCCAGGGGCTGGGGGGAGGAGGAAATGGGGTCTTGCTGTTTAATAGATATACAGTTTCAGTTTTGCAAGATAAAAAGAGTTCTGGAGAATGGTTGCATAACAACGCAAATAGTAAAGATGTTTGGAAATCAGTTGCACAACCGTGTCTTAACAGTACTGAACTGTACACTTAAAAATGGTTGAGATGGTAAATTTTATGTATATTTCAACACAATTTTATTTTTCTTGAGATGGGATTCTCACTATGTTGCCCAGACTGCTCTTCAAACTTCTGGGTTCAAGTGATCCTCCTGCCTCAGCCTCCCAGATAACTGTAATTATAGCCACTGTGCCCAGATCCCAATTAAAAAAATTTCTTTTTTTTTTTGCCGGACTCGGTGGCTCAGCCTGTAATCCTGCGCCTTGGGAGGCTGAGGTGAGTGGATTGCTGAGCCCACAGGTTCGAGACTCGCCTGGGCAACCTGGCGAGACCGCATCTCTACAATAAATCAAAAAATTAGCCAGGCATGGTAGTACGCGCCTGTAATTCCGGCTACTCGGAAGGCTGAGGCAGAAGGATCACCGGAGCCCAGCAGGTCAAGGCTGCGGTGGCCGGGAGCGATCATTGTACTCCAGTCTGGGCGACAGAGTGAGACTCCGACTCAAAAAAAAAGAGACCAAGACCCCGTGAGCTGGATCCCTGAACAGCCAGAAACGGTTTAGCACACAGGTACAATGACAGCAATGACAGGGGACAAGTTCACAAAATTATGATAGATCATTACAATGAATGATATGAAGATATTTACAGCATTTTTCTGTATTGACAAATGACTCATAAATTTTTTTTTTTTTTTGAGTTAGAGTCTCATTCCGTCACCCAGGCTGGAGTGCAGTGGCACGCTCACGGCCACCCTAGCATCGACCTGCTGGGCTTAGGCGAGCCTTCCACCGCAGCATTACAAGTAGTCAGAACTACAGGCATGTGCTACCACGCCTGGCTAATTTTTGACTTATCATAGAGACGAGGTCTCACCAAGTTGCCTGGGTAAGTCTTGAACCTGTGGGTTCAGGCAAGTCACTTGCCTCGGCCTCCCAAAGTGCTGGGATTACAGGCTGAGCCACCAAGCCTGGTCAACTCATAAAATATTAACTTTAAAGAAAGCAAACTGTAAAATAGACCATGAACTTATTTTTCCTTTATTTTGCTATTTTTTAAAGTTTTAAGACAAAGTTTATTAGAAAAAGGAGGAGGAGCCGGGTCATGGTGGCTCACAACTATAATCCCAGCACTTTGAGAGGCAGAGGCAAAAGGATTGTCTGAGTCCAGGGGTTCGAGACCAGCGTAGGCAACTTGGTGAGACCTCATTTCTACAACAAACAAACAAATTAGCTGTTGTGGTGGCACAGACCTATAGTTCCAGCTACTTGGAAGACTGAGGCAGAAGGATCGCCTGAGCCCAGCAGGTTGAGGCTGCAGTGGTTGTTGAGCGTGCCATTGCACTCCAGGCTGAGAGACAGAGTGAGACTGAGACTCAAAACAAAAAAAAAAAGAGAAAGAGCAAGAAAGAAGAGAGGAAGGAAAGAGAGATATGCCAGAGCTGGCATGGGTGAGACAAACTGCCTATTTTTATTTTTAAAAGTACATACTAGGCCGGGCTCAGTGGCTCAGCCTGTAATCCCAGCACTTTGGGAGGCCTGAGCCCTCGGGTTCAAGACCAGGGTTCTAAACCTCGTCTCTACAATAAATCAAAAATTAGCCAGGCAAGGTGGTATGCGCTTGTAGTTCTGGCTACTTGGAAGGCGGAGGCGAAAGGATCACCAGAGCCCAGCAGGTTGAAGCTGGGGTGGCCTTGAGTGTACCACTGCACTCCATCCTAGGCGACAGAGCGATACTCCAACTCAAAAAAAAAAAAAAAAATAAAGCACATACTAACCTGTAGGAAACAAGCTGTGTCTGAGATCTAAGTCTCTGTATCCTTAAACATAAAATGGGTGTACTAACAAGGCCTCGCTCGTGGTGTGGCCAGGATCATTAAATTAGATGAAATATCATAAGGAGTAGAAAGTATGCTCTTCAAGAATACTTCCAAGTGCTTCTCACAATGACCTCTGGGGTAGGGGTAACCCTTCTCCGGGGCTATCTCATTCAGGAAAAACAGTTGAATTCCGAGACCACCTCCAGCTAAAAGCATCAGAGTGAAGATTAGCTCCAGGTCTCGGGTATCTATAGAGTCTGGGGTCTGTTCTCTCGTCCCAGACTGCCTGTCGTCTTTCCCTCACCCTTGGTGACCCACAAGGGACAGGCCTTCGTGTTGATGCTGGCTCCTCAAATATATCTCTCCAAGCCCCGTCCACACTCCAATGCCCCACCGATTCCTTGTAAGATAGCTGCCAGAGACATAAGAGGCTACCCGGGGAGGATATGCGTAATCACACCGACTTCTGCCTGTGCAGCCCCTGTCCCCACTTTGTGACTCTGTTGACCCTCTTTCCCCAGTCAGCAGAAACTGTGTCTTGTCATTTTGCCTCTCTCAGCCCAGGAAGGACTCAATGAAGGTTTAGTGACGCAGCTGGCTTTCCTCCAAGCTCCCCTGCAGCCTGCTCTTGCTTCACCATCTAGAAGCCAGCCTCTCACCTGGTGGCTAGGCAGCAGTGACACTAGGGCTGAGCCCCTGTCCCCACAAGGCACACAGCCTACGCCCCTTCCAGAAGGAGACCCAAATCAACACCGAATTCCTGCCATACCAGGGCTAACAACACAAAAACCAAATATGCCACCATATCCTGTCCTGGGAGCAGCTTGGTGTTCTTTCTTTTATTTTTAAAAGTTTTAATAAGCCACAAAATCCTAGGCGAGCACAGAATAGCTTGGAGTTACACCCACCAAAAGAGAACAGGAAAAAAAAATACCCCCTCAAGTGGTGAGGAGAAGAGACTTGGCGGATCATAATACTCACAGCTGCTTCGTGTATTTTGCTTTTTGACTTTTGCAGCGGCCTCACAATCTAGCATCGCACCACAGGACTTCATGTGAACCGGGTCACGGCACCATGGCATCCCCTGAGCTGGCTGTGAGGCAGAGGGGAAAGCAGCCCGGCTAGGCTGAAATATGGGGCAGGACCGGTTCTCAGGGGTTACAGAACCCAGGCATGGAGCCACAGGAAGCCCCAAAGTAGGCACCGATGAGGAAGGTCTGTTGGGCTCAAGGCAGAATATGACTGGAGAAGTAGGGGTCACTGTCCATATCAATAGCACACTGAGTCTGTGCCACAGCAATGGAGAGTAGAAGGAAGATAGTAGCCAGGAATAGCCCTCTGAGGTGGACAATGCACCCAGGGCTTTCTAGGGCTGAACTGGCTAAGGCTTGAGATGTCAAAAAAGCAGGCTCTGAAGTATCCTGGCAGCCAGGGAATCACCCTTAAGGCTTAGACCAACATAAAAAAGAGGATAGCTGAGCACGGTAGCTCATGCTTCCAATCCCAGCACTTTGGGAGGCTGAGGAGGGAGGTTTGCTTGAGTCCAGGAGTTCAAGACCAGTGTGGGCAACATAGCAAGACTGAGTAGTTACAAAAAAATCAAAATATGAGCCGGGCCAAGCACGGTATCTTACATCTAGAATCCCAGTACTTTGGGAGGCTGAGATGAGAGGATTGCCTGAGTCCACAGGTTCGAGACCAGCCTAGGACTTGGTGAGACCTCATCTCTACAGTAAAACAAAAAATTAACTGGGCGTGGTAGTGCCTGCTTGTAGTTCCAGTTACTTGGAAGGCTAAGGTGGAAGGATTGCCTGAGTCCAACAGGTCGAGGCTGCAGTGGCCGTGAGCATGCCACTGCCCTCCAGCCTGGGCAGCAGAGTGAGACTTCCATGCCAAAAAAAACAAAAAGAAAAGGAAAAATCCAGTCCCTCTCCTTCTTTGCTGTTATTTTCCAGCTAGTTGCATTTTTGACATTAAAACCATATGTCTAGTTAGACAGAAACCGATCCCCAAAAGCACTGTTAGGACAATTCCTGAAATACAGGATTGTCTGGGTTGAGTCAGGTGGGGCAGTGAGAATTTTGCCATCTCCCAGCTAAGAAATTAGAATTCCAGACATTCAGCAGTAGCAGTGCTGGCTGAAATAGTATAGCCTATTTCATCTTTCTTTTTTTCAATTTTTTTCCTTTATACCATCAAAAACGAGTTTGAAAAGTCTATGCTGTCTTCAGGTGAAACCTTGGGACGTGGAGGCTGGAGCTTGAGGGCATGTGGTAGAACATTTCAGGATACTGGCCAATGTTGGGGACCTCCTGGCACCCAGGGCAAGACCTACCACAAATAAGCCTTAAAAGTGTCACTCCTGGCAGCCTCTGTGAACTAGGAAGCTTTGCCTATGGACAACAGTGCAAGACAACCGAGAGTCAAGGCAGATATTCAAGTTGGAGATTCTCTGCCCCTGATGTAAGCAGGGCAGGGCCAGAGGAGGCAGGGAGACCGTATCAGGAGAGAAGGCTGGGAGGCCAGGCACAATAGCTCGCATCTGTAACCCAGCACTTTAGGAAGCCAAGGTGGGAGGATCACTTAAGGCCAGGAGTTCAAGATCAACCTGGACAACATAGTGAAACTCTGTCTCTATAAAAAATAAAAATTTGCGATGCGTGGTGATGCATACCTGTAAATCCTAGCTACTCAGGAGGCGGAGGTGGAAGGATTGCTTGAGCCCAGGCGGCTGAGGCTACAGTGAGCTATGATTGTGTACACTGCACGCCAGTGTGGGTGACAGAGACCCCAGACTCACGGAAAGAAGGAAAGAAGAGAAAGAAGAGAAAAGAGGAAAAGAGAAG
>NW_007097297.1:169118-191383 GCF_000164805.1 Carlito syrichta
ACACACACACACACACACACACACACACACACACACACACACACACACGACCTCACAAGGACTCTGCTGAGGCTCTCACCATGCTACTGCAGAGCCAGGGCATGTGCTCTCCTCCCCAGCCCAGCACATCACTTACCCACTAAAGGAGGGGTGGGAGGGGAGGTGAGGGGAGCCCTGGGGCCTGCTGCCCCCAAGGGACAGAACCAAGGACTTTGAGTCCACACAAGTCTTGGGCTCTGGGTCCTTACCCACAGAGATGACCCAATGCCAACTGCCCACAGGCTTATTACAGTGGAGTTTTAGAGCTGTAGAGCCTCCAAACCTGGCAAACAAGGCCCTGGACCGCTCGGCCCATCAGGTAGCCTAGCTGTTCCATGCCTGTTAGGAGCTGGGTTGCCCACAGCAGCACCGGGGGAAGCCTCCTCAGATGTCCTCTCAGGTGGCCAAAAGGTCGACAGTCAAGGCTAAGCTTCCCACAGAACAGCCAGGTGGCCAGGCAGGAGGTCCATGATCCTTCCCCAGCGGGCCACGCTAATGAGCTACCGACCAGCCACCAGGGGCATTCCTCCCAAACCCCGGCCACATCAGGCCAGGAGCAGGCTCTGTTCACCTGCCTGCCACTCCCTTCAGGGAAAGGACCCTCACTGTTTATCCTGCAACCCCTGCAGGTGCTCGCTGAATCAACTGCTGGCAAGTTTTACTTTCTCCTGTGGGAGGTGAGCCAGGAACCTTGGGAGACACAACCACAAGGGGCCAGACGCCCGGCGGAAGGAACATACTGACATTTGTCTGGGAAGAATGGCTATGTATGCACCAGGCCCAAGGCCATGCGAGCTCACAAGAGACTGAGAACACTGCAGGCCAAACAACCAAGAGAAGCGCCTGGCACAAGAGGTGCCTGAGCTGTGTCCGAAGGGAATGGCAGGACTCATCTATGTGCAGGGTGAAGAAACAGGATGTGTCAGTTAAGGCCAGGGGCCCCAAGAAAAAGTGAAGGGAAGTCCTTCATAGGTCACGTGGGGCGCCAGGAGCAGACCTCGTTTAGCTGACACGTGGGGCTCCAGAGAGGGAGAGAGAGAGACTGGTCGAGGTTGCAAAAGAAATGATCATCCGCCTTCAAGGGACTTGGATTTCAGCGGAAGATAGGGCTGACAGCCATGAGCACCGGAAGTCAGTGCACAGGGCTCACCAAGGGTGTTACAAGTGGGCAGCGCTGTGGACAAGACTTCCGAGAAGGGCCTCAAAACCAAAGCATTCCAGATTGTTTTTTTGCTTTTTAGTTTTTTGAGTCAGAGTCTCACTCTGTCGCCCAGGCTGGAGTGCAGTGGCACACTCACGACCACTGCAGCCTTGATCAACTGCTGGGCCTCTGGTGATCCTTCTACCTCAGGCTTCCAAGTAGCTGGATGACAGGTGTGCACCACCACACCTGGCTAATTTCCTTTTTAATTTATCGTAGAGATGAGGTCTCCCCAAGTTGCTCAGGCTGGTCCCAAACCCTTGGGCTCAGGCAATCCTCTCACCTCAGCCTCCCAAAGTGCTGGGATTATAGGCATGAGCCACTGCACCTAGCTGTCTGTCTGTTTTTTGAGTCAGGGTCTCACTCTGTTGCCCAGGCTGGAGTGCACAATCACGATTCACCGCAGCCTCTACCTCAGGGGTTCAGGCAATCCCTCCACTTCAGCCTCCTGAAAAACTGGGACTATAGGTAAGCACTCCCAGCTAATTTGTTGATTTTTTTTTTTTTGTAAAGATAAGGTTTCCTTATGTTGCCCAGGCTGGTCTTCAACTCCTGGGCTCAAGCAATCCTCACGCCTAGGCCTCCCAAAGTCCTGGGATTATAGGTGCAAGCTACTGCACACCTGGTCAAGAAAGCATCTCTGAATCCAACACACAGATGCATATTACTTCCCACTTCAGAGGAAGGTGGCTTCCTTGTGGGTGATGCCTCAGAGTGTCACACTGCCATGTCCCTCTGTTCTGAAGGGGAGCAAGGGTGAGCGGAGTGTGTTTTTATGTTTTTTGAGGGGAGGGTGTAGAGACCCAGAACCTGCTCCTGACTCCCCTAACGAGAACAGCAGCTTCATGTTGGAGATGCCCACCCCAAGGGTCCCACGGAGCCTCCCAGCCTGGCCAGCTCAGGTTCCTCCAAGACACACGGACCCTGTCCTCCTTCCTCTAGTCAGGTGTGTCTGAGACCCAAATTCTCCATCCCTCCAGATGGTCCCAGATGGAGCCACAGAGCAGAATCCAAAGCAAAATGGTCAAGAAAGTTGTGATGTGACAGCCCGCCTAGGAGTGCTGGGGCAAGTCAGTCAGGCTCCTTCAGGCAGCCAGGGTCAGAGGCCGAGGTTGAGAGGGTGTCTGGGGACAGGGGATTCCAGTTCAAACAGGGGCTAACTGAATGTCCTGGGTGAGTTGCTTCACTTCAGTCGGCCTGTTTCAACTGTAACATGAGGGTTTGGCCTAGACCATGTCCGATTCCTTTCGGCCTAAAATTCTGAGTCGCAACATCACAGGGTGTTTACGTGCTCTGGGTTCAAGTCCCAGCTCTGCCACTTCCTGTGAGTCCTCGCAGGAGTCATCTAACTTCTTCCAACCTTAACTCCTCGTCGGTGACATGGAATGAGGAGAACACGGATTGGGAAGGTTACTGGGGAGATTCCACAAGGGCCTGCCCCTGGCACGGAGGGGGGCTTTAGAAACATCATTGTTTTGTGAACTCTGGCCCTTGCCACAACCACCCTCATGCTCACAGAAGAATCAGGACTGATGACCAATGTCCTCACCCCCCTTTGGGTATGGCTTCTATTCAAGAGACCCACCCGGATTCCCCAAACCCAGGAAAGCCAACATCACGCACACCCCGGCGGCCACGTGCATGGTCTCGAGCACACACAGTGTCAGGCGAACCTCAGCATGCCAAGCAGCAGGCGGAGTCACTGCAACAGGACAGGGGGGACAGGCAGAGAGGAGGCAGGCAAGGGGAGCCGCGTGCAGTCGCGGGGAGAAGGAGAGCAGCACAGCCCGCGACCGAGCAGCCCGCGCCGGCGCGCCCGGCTCCTTACCTCCCCTGCAGGACCTCTGACCACCGGGACTGTGATCCCCCAAGAAGCTGGAGGCATGCTGGAGAGAGGAGAGGCAGGAGACAGGGAGCAATATGTACTGAGCCAGGTTTATAGGAGAAAGGACTGAAAGGAAACCCAAGGAAGAGTGTTCGGTTGAGGACGTCCATGGCAGAAATGGTTTCCCGGAGACCCAAGAGACCCAAACGCCAAACGTAGAGCATCCACAAGAGAGGCCTGTGTTGGAGGCACAAAGAACCCCTCCCCTCCCACAGACTGGGCCACCCCAGATGGACCCCTGCCTTCCCGCAAGGTAGCGCTGGGTCTGCCCAGCGTGACAAGCTCGCCAGGTTTGCTGGGATGACATGGACTCAACGGGGACCAAGGATCCAAGGGTGGATAAACAGCCCTCAAGAAGTCCCACCAGCCAGAGTCAAGGGGGGTATGCCTTCCACAGACGTCACAGTCACACCTACCGGGACCCAGTGCGCGTGTGTGTTGTGGGGTGTAAGGGGGGAGACCCATAGTCCAAGGCCAACATCAGAGAATGGAGCTTCTAGTCTTGGTGCCACCATGAATCTGGGTAACTTTGGGCAAAGTACCTATCCTTTCTGGGCCTCAGTTTCCCCATATGTAAGATGGAGATAATGTCCCCATCTATAATAGAAAATAGGGTGACACATACTCTACTAATGCTAGCACCAAATCCCCATGGGAATTTTCTAGTCTTTTCTCTGGAGACTGGTTTGTGCTAGAACAGGGAGATAATCAAACATCCAAGAATGAAGGCAGCAGGCTGGGCAGGGGGGCTCCTGCGGCCAGGGACCCAGGGATGATGGAGCCTGAAGCACAAAGTTTGGGGTCGGATGACTTTTACTAACACTTAACACAATCAGGGTTCAGTTAAATGACATGATTTTCCCAAGTGGGCTGTCCAGAGTCCCCCTCATGGCACACCTACATCCCTGACCCCATGTCCCTGAGTCCCATCCAGAGACCTGGGAAGGCTGTGATCTCCTCTAGGGCAGGAACTAGTTCTGACCTGCCCATCACTGGGTCTCAGCACCCGCCCCCGGGCCACTCACAGCAGGTGCCCAACAGACGCCTGAGAAGTGACAGACTCCTCCACAGCATCCAACACCTGACCCGTGGCCAATGCCAGGCAGCACAGCCAGCCTCCCTTTGAGAGGCCATTTTTTTCAGTCTTTCTCAACCTGGTCACACATCTTAGCTGATGCCTCTTGGTCACGGTAACCCTGGGAAGGCAGGTACGACAACCTTGTCTTACAGACAAATAAACTGAGGCCAAGGAAGGTGAAGAGGTGATTGCTCAAGGGCACATAGTGAGGTAATCACTGTCGCCAGACCCAGGGCAAGAGCCCGAGTCTTCTGGCATCCTTGCCTGGGCACCAGGCTGCTGTCAGCTTGGCTGGTCACCACTGGTGTGGCTGGGCACTAGCAGGGGCATAGCATCTCTGGACCCAACCCCACAGGACCCTGGGGGCCAGAGTGCATCGTGCTATGCAGGTGGTAGGGAGCCCAGGCCGGCACCCACAGCTACCTTTGATGACGAACGCCTCCGACAGCAGCCGCATCTGATAAAGGGGCTTGTTCTCCAGGGACATATCATCAATCCCGGCCCGTGCATACATGCTGATGGCGTCTCGGTACGAACCTTCCACATAATGCAGCTTTCCCAGGATCAACATGGCCTCGCGCATATATTGGGGCTAAAAGGACAAGGACACGTTAGGAGGTTCCTGCCCCAAGCCTTGTCCCCTGCCCCACCAGGCACCCTGGGATGAAGACCCCCACCAAACCATGAACCATGATCTGCCTAAGACCCTGCTCAGAACTCCCCTACTCCTCCAGGAAGCCTACCCTGACATGCAAGCACACAGCTCCCTCCTCTCCACACCTGCAGTCCGTCGCCTACATTGTGGCTCTCAATGAAGCTCTTTCTATGAGTCCCTGTTTCATGTGTGTGTTAGTATACTCAGTGAGACTCCAGAAAGCCTGCTTGTCTTTCTCTCCCAAAGCCCCCAAAGGTGGAAGCCCAGCCTGGGCACTCAGGGGTTCAGGCCCTTCCTCTGAGTTCAAGTGGGGAGTCAGGGGCTGAGCCGAGTTTTGTGGAGCCTGAAGCTTACCATTTGGGGGTCTGCTTTTATACACATATATGCAAATACATAATTAGGTATAAGAGCCTGTGAGGGTCCCAAAGCTCTTGCCTCCACCCACAGCGGTGAGACCTTCGTGGGGGAGGAAAAGCCACCTCAGCAGTGTAGGATACAAAAGAAGAGGAGGAGCCTGTGGGGTCACCATCCTCATCCAATTAGAAGTGGGTCCAAGGTCGGGCACGGTGGTTCACTCTTATAATCCCGGCACTTTGGAAGACTGAGATGAGAGGATTGCTAAGCCCATGGGCTCGAGACCAACCTGGGCAACTTGGAGAAATCTCATCTCCACAACAAATCAAGAAAAATTAGTCGGGCATGATGGCATGTACCTCTAGTTCCTGCTACTTGGAAGGCTGAGGCAGAAGGATCGCCTGAGCCCAGCCGGTCGAGGCTGTGGTGGCCGGGAGCATGCCACTGCCCTCCAGCCTGGGTGACAGAGTAAGACTCTGCAGCCAAAAAAAAAAGTGGGTTCAAAGGCAGAACCTCGTCCAATCAGAAGTGGGTCCAGGTGCAGAGGCAAGAAGGCCAAAGTGCTTGAATTCAAACCCGTTTTCTTCCCCCTCCTTTCTCAGGTGCTGCTTACACTCCAATCTCTACCCCACAGAGGCCTGCATCGGGGCCTGAGGAGGTCTGGCCTGCCCTGGCCATCCCATCCTAGCTTGGGCTCCTTCTGCAGACAGTGCACACCAGGCTGCCAGAAGGAGGTTAAGCTAGCCCTGGGCTGAGTCACTCAGGCCCGAGAGGTCTGGTCTTGGACATGGACCCAGCCCCCTTGAGACCGTCACCTCCTAAGGCCATTGGCTCCAACTGCGTGCTTCTATTCCTGTACTTAGCAGGCCCATAACCTCTTGAGGGCAAGGCCCTGGGCACTGCCCCTGCCACACAGGCATCGAGCTGTCCACAAAACTCCCTGGAGACATGGCTCTGGCCTCTGTCACTGGCAGGGAGGTGCTGCCCAGTCCCCACAGGGAGGTGAGAGTCTGAGACTGGCCAGTGCGGTGGCTCACGCCTGTAATTCCAACACTTTGGAAGGCTGAGGCAAGAGGATTGCATGAGCCCAAGGGTTCGAGACCAGCCTGGACAAGTTGGCAAGACTTCGTCTCTACATTAAATCAAAAAATTTGCTGGGCCTGGTGGCCTGCACCTGTGGTTCCAGCTACTTGGAAGGCTGAAGTGGAAGGATCACCTGTGCCCAGCAGGTGAACACTGTGGTGGCCATGAGCATGCCACTGCACTCTAGCCTGGGCTACTGTGGGACTCCAACTCAAAAAAAAAAAAAGAGCCCGGGCACCTGTGAGCCCAAGAGGAACATCTGCCACTTCCACCATCCACTGCCATCTCAGGAGTCAACTAAGAGAACAGGAGTATGACACAACTAGGCTCTGTGAAGTCAAATTCCCCTTCCCCACTAGTCTCTTGATATTTGTAAAGATACATTCCTCCTTTCCCTTTGCTCAGTCAGGTCCCCTTCCCTTCGGCCTCACCAGTTCCTCTTCTAGTCTCTGAGGCCACCTCCTCTTGGAAGCCTCCCTGACTACCAGAAGCTCCCTTCAGCTGAACTCCTACATTGCCTCTACCAGATGGGCCAATTCAGGCCCTGCCCACCTGACTGCTCTGTCTGATGACTGATGTACTCTCAAAAGTTGGAGTTTTTGTTTTTTGTTTTTTTGAGTGAGAGTCTTAGTCGTCCAGGCTGGGGTGCAGTGGCACACTCGCAGCCACTGCCACCTTGACCTGCTGGGCTCAGGCAATCCTTCCATCTCAGCCTTCCAAGTAGCTGGAACCACAGGTGTGCACCACCACGCCCAGCTAACTTTTTGATTTATTGTAGAGACAAGATCCTCCCAAGCTGGTCTGGAACCCCTGGACTCAGGCAGTCCTCTCGCCTCTGCCTCTCAAAGTGCTGGGATTACAGGCGTGAGCCACCACACCCAGTTAAAAGCTGGATTTTCCAAGGGCATTGGCTAGTCTCCCCAGATAAGCCGTCCACTTCCTGGGTCAATACCACAGATGACACATCCCCAGAGGCATGTGGCCCATAGTCCCTCCAGGCTGGACAATGGCTCTGCCGTTCCCTGCTCATGTCTCAAGCTGCGGGCCCTCTTCCTCCCTGCTTGGGCTGCGTTTTCTTCATGGGTGCAGTGGAGATAATACTCACACCTGCTCCTCACATCCGGCACAGCACTGCCAGGATGATGAATTGGGCAAAGTCCAGAAGAGAGCTTTGAACTTTTCTTCAGAAAGGAGCACGATAAATACAGGATATGAGTATTTATCATTATGACCCTCTTCTACTGCACCCAGGAGAAGGGCAGCAAGGCTCAGAGGACCACATTTCCGGCACACAGTTGGGGTGTGGCTAGTGATGGCTTTGGAGAACCAAGGACAATTTACAACAGAGCTTCCACCACGGGGGGTGGGGGAGGAACATTAGACGACACAGCGAATGTTTCATAATGCCAAATTTATACTATTTAAATAGCTGCTCTTAGCCCGAAAGTATAGCCATCCTCCTGTACGGTGTTAAGTTGCTTTTTTCTTTTACGAGGCAATGATAATAGGATGGTACCGTTTTGCTGATTTTTTTTTTTTTTTTTTAGTTGGACTCTCAGAACTCTGTCACCCAGGTTGGAGGGCAGTGGTACACTCATGGCCACTGTAACCTCGACCTGCTGGGCTCGGGTGATCCTTCCACCTCAGCCTTCCAAGTAGCTGGAACTATAGGTGTGTGACACCGTGCCCGGCTAATTTTTCGATTTATTGAGATGAGGTCTTGCCAATGGTGAGAAGTGCCACTGCACTTCTGCCTGGATGACAGAGTGAGACTCTAACTCAAATTTTAAAAAAAGGCTGGACGCGGTGGCTCAAGCCTGTAATCCTAGCACTTTGAGAGGCCGAAGCAAGAGGATTGCCTGAGCCCAGGGGTTCGAGACCAACCTCGTCTCTACAATGTATCAAAAAAAATTAACAGGCGTGATAGCGTGCACCTGTAGCTTGAGTTACTTGGAAGGCTGAGGCAGAAGGATCGCCTGAGTCCAGCAGGTTGGTGCTGGGGTGGCCATGAGGGTGCTACTGCACTCCAGGCTGGGCAACAAAGTGAGACTGACTCAAAAAAAAAAAAAAAAACCCAAAGGAAAGAATGACCTCATGGAGATACCCAGGTATGAGGAAGAAGAGATGAGGAAATCCTTCCCAGACTGCAGTGAGAACTATAAAAGCAGAAGCACCATAACTATCCTTAACTTAATCCATTTCTGGGCCATTATTCTATATCCACCCCAGTACTCTGAGAGGCAGCACCAAGGAGCAGCAGGGAGCACTAGAGCTTGGGATGTAAAGACAAAAGTCCTGGGTTCAAGTCCTATATCTGCTCGTGTGGTCCTTAGCTAAGTGATCACTGCTTTCGGGTCTCAGAAACAGGGGTACCATGGCAGAAGGTTACTGTGGGGCCTCCGTGGGACCCGCCATGCCTGGAGCTCAGTGGATAGCAAAGGTTACGACCAGTGGCTTGTTCTCACCAACTTCCCCAGAACTGAGCTGGGCATGATCTGAAAGATGACCTAGGGTAGAGGTTTCAAGGTACCCCGAGGAGGGGCCTCAGGACCCACTCACCTCTCCCTCCCTCTCATCCATCGGAGCTGCTGGGGATGCACAGGAATCCACCCAGGACTGTGACAAGAAAGATCCCCCCACTATACCCTGGCCTTTGGGGTGAGATAGAGGATCCCACAAAGGACTTTGAATATTTTATTTTGCCCGATCAACATCAAGTTTTGGACGTTGGCCTGTATAACAGTGGATTCCTTCATACTATTGGTGCTTTTGTCTGTCTGTCTCTCTTTGTTTAATAAAATATGGTAGGCCAGGCTCGGTGGCTCAGTCTGGAATCCCAGCCACTTTGGGAGGCCAAGGTGAGTGGATTGCCTGAGCCTGTGGGTTCGAGACCAGCCCGGGCAACTTGGCAAGACCTCGTCTCTACAATAAATCAAAAATTAGCTGGGTGTGGTAGCGCACGCCTATAGTTTGGGCTACTTGGAAGGCTGAGGCGGAAGGATTGCCGGAGCCCAGCAGTTGAGGCTACGGTGGCCGGGAGTGTGCCACTGCACTCCAGTCTGGGCGACAGAGACTCCAACTCAAAAAAATAAATAAATAAAATAAAATAAAATAAAATAAAATAAAATAAAATAAAACATGGTAAACCTTGTATGTAATAAATGGGATTTGGTAGACACAACAGTTACCACAACAGCCAATATAAAGAATGGGATACTGCCAGGCGGGGTGGCTCACACCTGTCATCCCAGCACTTTGGGAGGTGGAGGCAAGAGGACTGTTTGAGCTCAGTGGTTCAAGACCAGCCTACACAACATGGCAAGACCTTGTCTCTAAAATAAATTAAAAAATGGGCATGGTGGCACACGTCTGTGGTTCCAGCTACTTGAAAGGCTGAGGCAGAAGGATCACCTGAGCCCAGCAAGTCAAGGCTGCAGTGGTCATGTGCGTGCCACTGCACTCCAGCCTGGGAGACAGAGTGAGACTCCGATTCAAAAAAAAGAATGCGGTACTGACACAGAGAAGGTTTCAAGTAAACAAAAGCAACTTGTCAAATATATATTCTATGACTATAAAAAGCTCTCTGTGTGTACATATGCTTGAAAATACACAAAGAAGCCGGGCTCGGTGGCTCAGCCTGTAATCCTGCACCTTTGGGAGGCTGAGGTGAGTGGATTGCCTGAGCCCGTGGGTTCGAGACTCGCCTGGGCAACTTGGCGAGACCTCATCTCTACAATAAATCAAAAAATCAGCCAGGCGTGGTAGCACACGCCTGTAGTTCCAGCTACTTGGAAGGCTGAGGCGGAAGGATCTCCGGAGCCCAGCAGGTCGAGGTTGCGGTGGCCGGGAGTGGCCACTGCACTCCAGTCTGGGTGACAGAGTGAGACTCCAACTCAAAAAAAAAAAAAAGAAAGAAAGAAAATACACAAAGGGAGGCAAATAGTAACCAGAGCTCAACTCTGAAGATGGGAGTAGGCCTGGGGTGAGGGTGGCAATCAAGGACTTTTATTTATTATTCAAATTACTTGCTTGTTTGTTGATTGACTTATCATAAACCTACATTGTATTTTTTAAAATTCAATTTTTTTAAAAGTTTTTGAGATGGGGTCTCATTCTGTCACCCAGGCTGCAATGGAGTGGTGCAACCCCAGCTCACTGTAGCCTCAACCTCCTGACCTCAAGTGATCCTCCTGTCTCAGCCTCCTGAGTAGCTGGGACTACAGGTGTGCACCACCATGCCTAGCTAATTTTTTTTATTTTTTATAAAGATAAAGTCTCACTATTTTGCCCAGGGTGCTCTCAAAAACAAAAGTGTTGAGATTACAGCCCTGAGCTACTACACCCAGTCCTAAAAGCAGTAACTTTAAATTTCTAGTGCATTTCCCTCTTCCTTTCTCTTACAGAATAAGCCCAGCGCTCCTTGGTCTGATGTTCTACCCATTCTCTGGCCCCAAAGTACCTTCACAACCTAACTGCCCACTGTTTCCTTCTGTTCCTGCTACATTGACTGACTTTAAAGAGATTCTTTTTTTTTTCTTTTTTGAGTTGGAGTCTCACTCTGTTACCCAGGCTGGAGTGCAGTGGCATGTTCCTGGCCACCGCAGCCTCAACCTGCTGGACTCAGGTGATTCTTCCACCTTAGTCTTCCAAGTAGCTAGAACTATAGGCATGTGCCACCATGCCCAGCTAATTTTTTTTCAATTTTTTTGTAGCTATGAGGTCTTGCTATGCTGCCCAAGCTGGTCTCAAACTCCTGGGCTCAAGCAATTCTCCCAACTTGGCCTCCCAAAGTGCTGGGACCACAGGTGTGAGTCACTGCTCCTGGATGCTAATGTATTATTATTATTATCATTATTTTTATTTTATTTTATTTGAGTCAGTGTCTCACTCTGTTGCCCAGCCTGGAGTGCAGTGGAATGCTCACAGCCACTGCAGCCTCGACCTGCTGGGTTTAGACCATCCTTCCACCTCAGTTTTCCAAATAGCCGGAACTACAGGCACATGTCACCACACCCAGCTAATTTTTTTTTTTTTTAATTTATTGTAGCGATGAAGTCTCACCAAGTTGCCTAGGTTGGTCTCGAACCCGTAGGCTCAGGCAATCCTCTTACCTTGGTCTCTCAAAGTGCTGGGATTATAGGCATGAGCCACTGTTCCCGGCCAATGAGATTCTATATAAGAGGAACCCTAAGATGACACACTGCTTCCTTAGGCTGAAATGTCCAGCCCTACCTCTATGTCCCAGTCAGATCCAGTCCCCAGAAGGGGCCAACTCTAGCACTGCCATCATCCAGACTCTGTCCTTTGCTTCTCGCCCTCCCCAAGGAGTGTCCCCAGGACTTGCCTCCTCGTGTAGAGCACTCCTACAGCGGGTGTCATGGTCCACTGTGGATAAAGCTATGTATCTGCTGATAGGACTTATCTTCCCCATGGACCTGTGACTTCCTTGAGGGCAGGGTCCATGCTGGATTCATCTCGATTGCCCTCAGAGTGCACAACGTCATGCTTTGCCACGTGGTACATCAGAATAGATGGTCAAGTGAGCGACTACCTTACTCTGGAATACCTCACCTCTTGAAAATTCCCTCCCGGCTGGGTGTGGTGGCTCAAGCCTGTAATCCCAGCACTTTGGGAGGCTGAGGCGAGAGGACTGCCTGAGCTCAGGGGTTCAAGACCAGCTAGGACAACTTGGCAAGACCTCGTTTCTACAATAAATCAAAAAATTAGTCGGGTTCAGTAGCGTGTGCCTGTTTTTCCAGCTACTTGGAAGGCTGAGGCAGAGGGATCTCCTGAGCCCAGCAGGTTGAGGCCGTGGTGGCCACGAGCATGCCACTGCACTCCAGTCAGGGTGACAGAGTATGACTCCAACTCCCCCAAAAAAAGAAAAATTACTCCCTCTTTGGGTTTCTAATGACATACTCATGCCCTTATTATAGCTCAGAATACATCATAATCTACCTAGCACATCCTCAAACTTTGATGCACACATGAATCACCAGAGATACTCTTGAAACGCAGATTCTGACTCACACTTTGCACTTCTAACCAGCCTCCCAAGGATGCCCACATGAGCAGCAAAAATCTAGAGAAAGTTGTGACTGTGCTCCCCACTCTACTTTCCCTCAGTGTCTTGCATACAGTAGGTGGTCAATAAATGCACAAAGACTTAAAACTGACTCTTACCCTGTTATAGGGCTATTCTGTCCTTAGTCAACTCTACATGTCTGCCTGCTTCCAGTTAGATCTAAGGCTCACTGAGATCTTATTTCCCTGAAACCTCCTAACCCCACCCCGGTGCAAGAAGCCCAAAGAGCCAGGCACACATTAGGGTCAACCAAACTGTCCAATAGAAGCACAACTTAGCCCACAAATGTGAGCCACTTGTGTAATTTAAAATGTTCTACGCTGGAAGATGGCAGTAGCTGGGCGGCGGGCCTCAGGCGGGGGCCATGGGGAAAAAAAAAGTTCTAGCAAGTTTTTTTTTTTTTGGTCACCCAGGCTAAAGTGCAGTGGTATGCTTTTGGCCACCGAGGCCTTGACCTGCTGGGCTCAGATGATCCTTCCATCTCAGCCTTCTAAGTAGCTGGAACCACAGGCCCATGACATCATGCCCGGCTAATTTTTTGATTTATTGTAGAAATGAGGTCTCACCATGTTGTCCAGGTTGGTCTCAAACAATCCTCTCATCTCTGCCTCCCAATGTGCTGGGATTACAGGCTTGAGTCACTGCACCCAGCACAAGGTTTTTTAGTCACATTAAAATGGTAAATACAGGTGAAATTAATTTTAATAAAAATGCTTTCTTTAACTCAATACTCTATGTCCAAAATAATGCCTTTTGAACATTTAATCAACATAAAAAGTTAATGCTTTTTTATATCCTTCATTTTGTACATCTTCAAAATCCAGTGTCTGCTTTATCTTTTTTTTTTTTTTAGTTGGAGTCTCTGTTGCTCAGGTTGGAGTTTGGCAGCATGCTCACGGCCACTGCAGCCTTGATCTGCTGGGCTCAGGTGATCTTTCAGTCTCAGCCTTCTAGGTAGCTGGAACTACAGGCATGTGCCATCATACCCTGCAAATTTTTTGATTTATTGTAGAGATAAAGTCTCACCATGTTGCCCCTGCTGGTCTTGAACCCCTGAGCTCAGGCAATCCTCTCGCCTCGGCCTCCCAAAATGCCGGGATTACAGGCTTGAGACTTCGTGCCTGGCGTGTTTTATCTTACAGCACATCTCAAGATGGGTTAGTTGCATTTCAAGTGCTTGAGAGTCACATGTAGCTCACACCTGTAAGGGCAAGGCCAACTTGCAAGACAGATGTGTTGCCCAGGTGACCAGATGGCCCTGGGAGGACTGGACCCCAGACGGGAGGCAAGAGAGGAGAGGAGGCCCCAAGCTTGTGGGCACCACTCACCGACAGCTTCCCATTGTTAAGGATACCGCTCAGGTAATTTTTGGCTTCATTCAGCTTGGGCTCATGCTTCTCCAGCAGAGGGATGGAGTCTTTTATTTTGGAGTGGTTTGCCTTCAAACATTGTTCCAGGAGGGCCTCGGCCAGCAGCAATTTCCCAAAGTCATCTGAAAAATAAGGCGCGGATCAGAGTGGGTACATGGGGGCAGTGATCTGAAATGAGGCAGATGTAGAGTGGCACAGACCCCTTGGACCCCCAACCGCCCCTACCCAGCACACGAATGGCTTAGGTCCAAGGAAATAAAGAAGCACTAATTCATAAATGTTAACAACCTTTAAAGAAAAAACATGGGGCTGGGCTTGGTGGCTTGCCTGTAATCCCAGCACTTTGGGAGGCCAAGGTGGGAGGATTGCTTGAGCCCAGGAGTTCAAGACCAGCTTGGGCAACATAGCGAAATCTTGTCTCTACAATAAATCAAGAAATTAGCCAGGCATGGTGGCATACGCCTATAGTTCCAGCTACATGGAAGGCTGAGGTGGAAGGGTCACCTAAGCCCAAGCAGGTCGAGGCTGCGGTGGCTGTGAGCGTGCCACTGCACTCCAGCCTGGGTGACAGAGTGAGACTCCAACTCAAAAAAATAAAAGTAAAAAAATAAATAATTCGCTGGGTGTGGCAGCATGTGCGTATAGTCTCAGGTACTGGGCAGGCTGAGGTGGGAGGATCAGACTCCAGGAGGTCAAGGCTACAGTGAGCTTTGATGATGCCACTGCTCTCCAGCCTGGACAACACAGTGAGACCCAACTAAAAAAAAAAAAGGCAAGGCATGAAGGCTCACGCCTATAATCCCAGCACTTTGGGAGGTCGTGGTGAGAGGATTGCCTGAGCCTATCGGTTCAAGACCAGCCTGGGCAACTTGGCGAGACCTCATCTCTACAATTAGTCAAAAATTAGCCAGGCATGGTGGCGCGTGCCTGTACTTCCAGCTACTTGGAAAGCTGAGGCAGAAGGATCACCTGAGCCCAGCAGATCGAGGTTGCAGTGGCCGGGAGTATGCCACTGCCCTCCAGCCTGGGTGACAGAGTGAGACTCCAACTCCAAAAAACCACAAAAAAACAAAAAAAAGAAAAGAAAAAGAAAAATCATGGGCATTCTACCACATGGAATTCAGAGTAAAAATTGCCCCTTTGGGTTTATTTTCTGCTATAGTTTAATGGCTAGGAGGCAGAGTTCTTGGGACTTGAAGACAAATTCCCAGAATTTCAGAATTTAAAACGAAGAACCAAGTTACAACTATTCCCGGCTGTGGGTAGTAAGTTTTTAAACCAAGAAGAAAAGACAAAGAGGAAAAATAGGTGGCTTCATAATGCACGTTCACACACTCCTAATTTCTGCATCACCGTAATTGGCTCTCTCCATTTTTAAGCTATTTGAATGTTACCCAGGGATAACCTAGTAGCCAAGGCAGAGTTAAGGTGGGAACCCACCTACCTGTGAGCCAAGACAAATCCTCAAGCACGTCTAGTACCTGTACTCTCTGGACTTCTCACCTAGGGCAGTTCATCTGCCACCCTCATCACCAGCAGGTGTTTTTGTTTTCTTTTATTTTTTTTGAGTCTCACTGTCACCCAGGCTGGAGGGCAGTGGCATGCTCTCGGCCACCGCAGCTTCGACCTGCTGGGCTCAGGCAATCCTTCCATCTCAGCTTTCTAAGTAGCTGGAATCAATCACAAGAATGCAGCACCATGCCCTGGCCAAATTTTCGACTTATTGTTGAGCTGAGGTCAAGTTGGGCTCAGGCAATCCTCACACCTCTGCCTCCCAAAGTGCTGGGATTACAGGCATGAGCCACCACACCCAGCAAGCAGGTGGTTTTAATCTGCCGCCTCCCCTACCACAACGAAAACTCCAGTCTCTTGACCACCGTATTCCTACTACTTCATCAGAGGTGACTGAAGCATGGGAACCAGGTCTGGTATGCAGGGCCTGCGGTCAAGGGTGGTCTCACCATGGGCCACCGTGGCTGTGCTCACTGCCTCTCCCAGCAACCAGGGCAAGAAGTAGGCCCACCATTCAAAACAGACGCCCAATAAATACCTGCCAAGTGAAGGGACTCCTCTCACCTACCCCGCAAGGAAGCCATCAGTCTCAGGGAATTAAGGGCCAATCTCTAGACATGCCTGCTGGGTGCCATCTTTCCACAGAAAGTGCTCCTTCTGCTGCCAGGACAGTGTTCTCAGACCTACCAGGGAGCTGTCGCTCTCTCCTCACTTTCAGGAGTGAGCTTGCTCACACCTCAAAGCCACTAGCCCCAAACTGCATGGCTTTGAAGAAGAATCTCCCTTCCTAAGGGGGGATTCTCCACAGAGAATAGGCCTCTAGGAACACAGTCACATGAGGTTTTTGCTCTGAGGACACCTGTTAGAGGATCCTTTGTGACCTACCTCATGATTTTTTTTTTTTTTGAGTTGGAGTCCCACTCTGTCACCCAGACTGGAGTGCAGTGGCCGTTCCCGGCCACTGCAGCCTCGATCTGCTGGGCCCCAGTGATCCTTCTGCCTCAGCCTTCCAAGTAGCTGGAATTACAGGCGTGCGCTACCACGCCCGGCTAATTTTTATTTATTGTAGAGATGATGTCTCACAAGTTGCCCAGGCGGGTCTCAAACCCACGGGCTCAGGCAATCCACTCACCTCAGCCTCCCAAAGGCGTGGAATTACAGGCTGGGCCACCGAGCCCAGTTTACCTCATGATTTTTAAAATTAACATTTTGAGGAAATGATCAAAAAAGGACCTGGCTCAAGCCATTATCCCTTGCTGGCAAACGGTTGGTAGCACCTCCAAGACAATTTGGCAACATATATCAAAATTATTTTTGTACATCCTGATTGACCTGGCAATTCCACTCTCACAGATGTCCTTGCACACATGTTAAATGACCTATGTACTAGATTAGGAGTCCCCAACCGGTACCGTCCATCCATGGACCATTAGGAACCAGGCCACGCAGCAGAAGGTGAGTGGTGGGTGAGCAAGCAAAGCTTCATTTGTATTTACAGCTACATCCCAATCGCTCGCATTACTGCCTGAGCTCCCCCTCCTGTCAGATCAGCACTGAAAAGCCTGCTTCCATTTCCAACATCCTACCTTTGTGAAGCAGAGTTTTCTGCAGTGACAGCAACCAAAATGAGATTACAGAGTAGACTGGACATAAGCAACACACTTCGGGTGTCACTGTCTCCCATCACTCCCAGATGGGATACTCTAGCTGTGGGAAAACAAGCTCATGGTTTCCATTGAGTCTGCATTATGGTGAGTTGTATAATTATTTCATTACATATTACAATGTAATAATAATAGAAATAGGCTGGGCGAGGTGGCTCACACCTATAATCCTAGCACTTTGAGAGGCCGAGGTGAGAGGATTGTCTGAGCTCATGGGTTCAAGACCAGCCTGGGCAACTTGGCAAGACCTCATCTCTACAATAATTCAAAAATTAGCCGGGCGTGGTAGCACACGCCTGTGATTCCAGCTACTTTGGAAGGCTGAGGGGGAAGGATCCCCGGAGCCCAGCAGGTCGAGGTTGCGGTGGCCGGGAGCAGCCACTGCACTCCAGTCTGGGTGACAGAGTGAGACTCCAACTCAAAAAAAAAAAAAAATCTTCCACAAAACCAGTCCCTTATGCCTAAAACGTCGGGGACCGCTGTACACTATACTAGATAATCCTGTAGCATTATTTGTACTAGCAAAAAAGTAGAGGTCACCTTTATGTCCATCAACAGGAGGCTGATTAAGTAAAGCATGGTACAGTCATAAAATGGGATACCACATGGACACAAGAAGGAATGAGGGCGTTCTGTAAGTACTGTTGTGGAATGAACTCTGCAATGAACTGAGAAGAGTGCAAAGTGCACAAGAAGGCATGTGCTATGCCACTGCATGTTCATACATACAGATATGTGATAGGTGTATACACACACACACACACACACACACACACACACACACACACACACGCCAATGACCTGGCTGGCTGATGGAGAACAGGGGCGGAGACTGGAGGGAGGCGTTTCACTTTTTACTTTTTGGTACCTTGTACCATGTGAATACATTACCTAGTTAACAAAATTTAAGTCAGCCCAGGAATACAAGGCAATCTTCTTCATTTCCAAATCTCATTTAGGAGGAGGGGTGAGCTGCCCAGCAGAGAGTGCACGGGTCCTGAGCTGTGAGCCCCTGGGCAAGTCGCTCTCCCGCACTAATCTGCTTTGCATCTGTAAAGTCAGCGTTAGGGATTTGAGCTCCTAGGCAGGGAAACACGCCCCTCTGCACGTCGGCCCCGCCCCAGACTCCGCTCTCCGGAGCAGGCCCCCGCCCCTTTGCCCCGGTGGGAGGTTCGGCTTGCTGGCACAGCTCGAGGGCACGTGGCCTGATCCGCAGCCGGGCCTATCGGACCACCGCGCCATCGGGTCATCCCGCCAGCCTCGCCACCCACCTGCCCGGCCCAGAACTCCCCGCAGCTCTTGGCTGGGTGCCTTTCATGCCAGGAAAAACCAGCTTCCTAGGCTGGTTTTCTCCAAATAATGGACACGCCGGCTGAACCCGGCTAGTCAGAATGGGCAGGCAAGTCTTTGAATGCTTGCGATCCAATCCCCAGGAGATGAGTGCAGAAACTTGGTAGGTTATTGTTTAGAAATTTAACAGAGTCATTTTTAATCTGTCAAATCTAATAATAAAAAGTTGGGACGTAGCACTTTCTGTACTTTAATTTTTCTAGTAATTCACTTTTACTGTATTTTATAAAAGTATCAGAGCATGACAGATTGGGAATCTAAACAAAAAACTGATCTTTCACCACATATCTGTAAACCATAAAAGTGACTTTGTGGAAGGGGCACTAACATTTGCTGAGAGCTTAGTAAGTGACAGGGACTTTATTATAGAGTATCATTCAATCTGTGCAGCCCCAAAAGATAGACATCCCAATTTATAGATGACAATAAAGATATACAATACTATTAGGATCACAGCTAGTAACGATAACCTACCAAAAAAAAAGCTGACTCAAATAAATAAAAATCAAATTCAGTCGGGTGCGGTGGCTGACACCTGTAATCCCAGCACTTTGGGAGGCAGAGGCAAGAGGACTGCGTGAGGCCACAGGCTCGAGACCAGTCTGGGTAACTTGGCGAGACCTCATCTCTACAATAAATAAAAAAATTATCCAGGCGTGGTGGCATAGGCCTGTAGTGTCAACTACTTGGAAGGCTGAAGTGGAAGGATCACTTGAGCGAGCCCAGCTCAGGCGGCCGTGAGCCTGGCAATGTACTCCAGCCTGGGCGACAGAGTGAGACTCCAACTCAAAAAAACAAACAAACAAAACGAAAAGCTAACAGTAAATCCAAAAGCAGGGCTAGAATGTCCTCACTTTCACATACCTGTGAGTTTCAGGCAATTTCATATACTGACACTTTAGTCCTGGCTTGGAAGGCCTTACCCTGCCCTATTCACTCTCCACTGTCTATTGTAGTTTGTCTAGCAGGCACTCAGCAGGCAGCAAAAATTCACTTTCTCCCTGCCCTCTCTCCCTTCCTTTCCTCTCTTCTTTGAAATTAAAAGATCTAGTGCTAGGTGAGGTGACTCACGCCTATATAATCCCAGTACTCTGGGAGGCCAAGGTGGGAGGATTACTTGAGCTCAGTTGTTCGAGACCAGCCTGGGCAACACAGGGAGACCACGACAATAAATGAATGAATGAATAAATAAATAAATTTCTAGATTTTTCAGTGATTAATAAGAATCCAGGTGGATAAAGGCTTCCCTGTCGTTCCAAAGGCAAAATAAGTAGCTTTTTGTCACCCTGGTGTCAGAAACCCACTCCCTATCCCAAGCTGAATGAAATGCTCCAGCTTCCCTCTGCCCAGGGGCAGTTAGAAGAGTTTTCTGGGCCAGGCTCGGTGGCTCAGCTGTAATCCCAGTGCTTTGGGAGGCCAAGGCAAGTGAATTGCCTGAGCCCGTGGGTTCAAGACCCAACCGGGCAATTTGGTGAGACCTTGTCTCTACAATAAACCAAAAATTAGCCAGGCTTGGTAGCGCGCACCTACAGTTCCGGCTACTTGGAAGGCTGAGGCGGAAGGATCGCTGGAGCCCAGCATGTAGAGGCTGCAACAGAGCGAGACTCCACCTTAAAAAAAAAAAAAAAAGAAGACGACCTTTCTGGCCGAGTGTGACTGCTCATGCCTATAATCCCAGCACTTTGGGAGGCCGAGGTGAGAGGTTTGCCTGAGCCCAGGGGTTTGAGACCAACCTGGGCAACTTGATGAGACTTCATCCCTACAACAAATCAAAAAATTAGCTGGGCATGGTGGCGCACGCCTGTAGTTCCAGCAGCTTGGAAGGCTGAAGTGGAGGGATCGCCTGAGCCCTGCAGGTTGAGGCTACGGCAACTGAGCATGCCACTGCACTCCAGCCTGAGTGGCAGAGTGAGACTCTGACTCAAAAAAAAAAAAAAAAAGACGTTCCTGACAAATGACAGTGAATCCCACACTGGAAGGCTGGGTGCTGATTCTAAAGCCCCACCCAGCTCCCTGCCCTCAGCACAGCCCCTCGGGAAGCCCCCGGGGCCTACCTTCCTCACAGCCCTCAGCTCCTACCTCCTGCAGGCCTCTCCCAGGGTGTCAAGTCACAAGGACCCACTTCAAGGATGCCTGCCTGTCTCCTGCCCAGACACCACACGTGGAGATAATGCTCCCCTCTCCACAACCTGCCCATTGGCAGTCAGGAAATATGGAACAAGCCAGCCAGGCCATGCCTCAGACTAGGCCCTTCCTCACTGGGACAAACACAGTGGTTTAGCAGCTGCTCACCTCCCAGGTCTGCAGAGGGCCAGGACCTGCCAGCCACAGAGTGAAGGAAAAGGCCGAAACTAGCTCTGCTCTGCATGAGATGCAGAAGAGACAGTTTTTTGGTTTTTTTTTTTTAATTCAGCCACCCGCCTCAAACACACCCCTCATTTAAACTGAAAGAACTTTCTAATCTTTAGTTTTTTTAAAAAATCAGCCAGATGCAGTGGCTCAGCTGTAATCCTAGCATTTGGGGATGCCAAGGCAAGAGGATTGCCTTAGCCAGGGGTTGGAGACCAGCCTGGGCAACATAGTGAGACTTTGTCTCTACACAAAATTTAAAAATTAGCCAGGCATGGTGGTGCGCGCCTGTAGTCTCAGCTACTCAGGAGGCTGAAGCAGAAAGAGCTCTTGAGCCCAGGAGGTCGAGGCTGTATTGAGCTGTGATCATGCTGTTGCCCTCAAGCCTGGGCGACAGAGTGAAACCCTGACTCAAAAAAAAAAACCCAAAAAAACAAAAACTGAGCTAAAAAATAAAAATGGGGGTGACTACAGATTAAGAGAGACTCAGCCGGGCTCAGTGGCTCAGCCTGTAATCCCAGCACTTTGGGAGGCTGAGGTGAGTGGATTGCCTGAGCCCGCGTGTTCGAGACCTGCCCAGGCAGCTTGGCGAGACCTCATCTCTACAATAAATCAAAAATGAGCCGGGTGTGGTAGCACGCGCCTGTAGTTCCAGCTACTTGGAAGGCTGAGGCGGAAGGATCGCCGGAGCCCAGCAGGTCGAGGCTGCAGTGGCTTGGGAGCATGCCACTGCACTCCAGTCTGGGTGACAGAGTGAGACTCCAACTCAAAAAAAAAAAAAGAGAGACACTCAAGATGGATGGGTAGAGGGACAAACATGACAAACGTGACAAACATACACTAAGGCTGGGCATGATGGCTAACGCCTATAATCCCAGCACTTTGGGAGCCCATAGGTTCAAGACTTCACCTCTACAATAAATAAAATAAAAAGAAATAAGCTGGGCATGGTGGTGCGCACCTATAGTTCCAGCTACTTGGAAGACTGAGGCAGAAGGATCGCCTGAGCCCAGCAGGTAGAGGCTGCAGTGGCCTTGAGTGTGGCAGAGGGAGACTCCAACTCAAAAAAATATATATAGTAAAAGGCTGATGGGTATACAGGTGGTCACTGGAAATTTTTCTGATCTTTGCTGTATGTTTGAAACTTTCATATTAAAATGTTGGGTGGGCTGGACGCGGTGGTTCACGCCTATAATCCCAGCACTTTGGGAGGCCAAGGTGAGAGGATTGTCTGAGCTCACAGGTTCGATACTAGTCTGGACAACTTGGTGAGACCTCATCTCTACAATAAATCAAAATATTAACCGGGCATGGTGGCGCGTGCCTGTAGTTCCAGCTACGTGGAAGGCTGAGGCAGAGGGATCACCTGAGCCCAGTAGGTCTAGGCTATGGTGGCTGTGAGCATGCCACTGCACTCCAGCCTGGGCAACAGAGTGAGACTCCAACACCTAAATAAATAAATAAATAAAATGTTGGGTGGAAGAGGGGGAGACCCAGCCTAGCAACCAAATGCAATGTGTGGCCTTTTTGGATCCTGATTCTAATAAATTAATTTTTAAAAAAAGGTCAGTTTTTTCTTGAGGCACAATAATGATACAGTGGCTATACTTTTTTTTTTTTTTTTGAGTTGGAGTCTCACT
>NW_007097297.1:191431-192579 GCF_000164805.1 Carlito syrichta
CCCGTGGGCTCAGGCAATCCACTCACCTCAGCCTCCCAAAGGCACGGGATTACAGGCTGAGCCACCAAGCCCGGCTACTTTTTTAAAAACATTCTTATTTATGCAGTGGCCATGAGCATGCCCACTGCATTCCAGCCTGGGCAACAGAGTGAGACTCTGACTCAAAAAAAAGTTCTTATTTAATGAACACAAACTGAAAAACTGAAGTGTAGGGGAGAAACGGGTAGGGCACAGCTCAAAGGGGACTTGATGAGTTCACAATCACTGAAGCTGGCTGATGGGTATGTGGGACTCATGCCTTGGACGTTTTTCATAATAAAGGTTTCTTCGTTTTGATTAACCACTCAGGCAGGCTTTTTGCCTTTAGATGAACAAACCCAGCAAAGCCAGCAGTAGTATTCTGGGGTTCCCCTGCTCCATCCTGACCAAATATAAACCGGATGTGAGTTTGAAGAAAATGTACAAACATGTCTTCAGTGTACCTTCCTCCAGTTGGTGGTGAGGAGAGAACTTCTCAGACAGGAAAAGGGTGCAGGGGCCTGTCTGCGGAGGCGTCTCCCGTTCCTTCATCCCACCAGACCAGAAAGAGGCCTCCAACAGCTCAGCCTCCCTCCTGTCTCCCTGAAATGGAATCTACCTTCTGGGAGCTACTTTTAGTTTCCGTAGGAAACATCAGACACAGCTGGGACTCAAGACCTCAGTACAATGGGGTTCAACTTCCTTGCTCAGTACCTGTCCCAAATTATGTAACTGTTGAAGCTTCGGGTCATTATCTTGTAAGAGTCTAACAGGCCAGATGGGATTTTAAGAATCTTTCTTCTTGGGTCCGGGAAGGTCAACACCAACAACTCAAAAAAGAACATGCTCTCAATTCCTTGAGTGATCAAGGAACACTATAGGGAGAAAAAAAACAGTAGTCTAGGCTGGACTCAGTGGCTTAGCCTGTAATCCCATGCTTTGGGTGGCCAAGGTGAGTGAATTGCCTGAGCCCACGGGTGCAAGACCTGCCTGGGCAACTTGGCGAGACCTCATCTCTACAATAAATCAAAAACGAAGCCGGGCTTGGTGGCTCAGCCTGTAATCCCGCACCTTGGGAGCCCGCGGGTTCGAGACCCGCCTGGGCAACTTGGTGAGACCTCATCTCTACA
>NW_007097297.1:192599-195245 GCF_000164805.1 Carlito syrichta
AAGCAGAGGCGGAAGGATCGCTGGAGCCCAGCAGGTCGAGGCTGCGGTGGCCGGGAGTGGCCACTGCACTCGAGTCTGGACGACAGAGTGACACTCCAACTCAAAAAAAAAAAAACTCAATGCATAGGCTGAGGGGGGTCAGTTGTTTTCCCTCCTCATGTTCCTGTATGTATGTGTATGTATGCATGGATGTATATACATGTATCCATGTATGAGTGCATGTTTTGGAATACCCTATCTGGGCCAGACCTGGTGGTACACGCCTGTAATCCCAGCACTTTGGGAGGCCAAAGTGGGAGGATAGCTTAAGGCCAGGAGCTCAATACCAGCCTGGACAACATAGTGAGACCTTGTCTATACAGATAATTTAAAAATTAGCCAGGTGTGGTGGTGCATGCCTATAGTCCCAACTACTCAGGAGGCAGGAAGGAGGAAGAAGAATCACTTGAGCCCAAAAGTCGAGGCTGTGGTGGGCTGAGGTCATGCCACGGCACTCAAGCCTGGGCAACAGGGTGAGACTCTGACTCAAAAAAAAAAGGAAATAGGCCAGGCGTGATGGCTCACGCCTATAATCCCAGCACTTTGGGAGGGCAAGGGGAGAGGATTGCCTGATCCCATGGGTTTAAGACTAGCTTGATCCCATGGGTTTAAGACCAGGCTGAGCTACCGAGCCTGGCTGGGCAACATGGCAAGACCTCGTCTCTACAATAAATCAATTAGCCAGGCATGGTGGCTCGCACCTCTAGTTCCAGCTACTTGGAAGGCAGAGATGGAAGGATTGCCAGCAGGTTGAGCCTGCTGTGGCTGTGAGCTTGCCACTGCACTATTCAGCCTGGATGACAGTGAGACTCCAACTCAAAATAAATAAATAAATATCAATAAAAATAAAAAGCCTGTTTACCATCACTGAACTCATTATTTATTCCCAATTTCTTAACTTTTTTGGCTGGTTCCCTAAGCCCTTACTTCCTGGAATACCCATTAACTAACTGTTCAGCCTCCTTGAGACCTCTGCAGAACAGCTTAGGAAACTCAGCCCCGTGGGGATGTAAGGACGCCCCAGTTCCTGCTCTGGCCTTGTATGTTTCTCTGCGGGGTCAATTTCACTCAGTCCCACACCTCACCCAGGAAGCCATGCCTTCTGCAGAAGTCAGTTCTCATTTCCATCCTCACCAGCCCTACTCCACACAGGGGACACAGGGGAACCCGTAATGTGTCTGTTCTGCCCTCAAAGGGGGGGGGGGGTTAGCAGCTTCTCCCAAACATGCACTTTGATCTCTTCCCACTGCCCATCAGCCACACCTCCAGGCCTCAATCCAATGGTCCATCCCTGCCTCGCAGCCCCCTCAGTATCCTGTCCTTCCTCCTCTTTGGACAGACATATCCTACCCTTCCCAAACACCAGTCAGGGACCAGCACAAGTTCGGCTGCTTCCTTGAAATCGTCTCCCCTTCCTCTGGGCACCACAATCAAATCCGCATTTGCCCTCTGATCACTTCCCTGCCTCCCCATGCATGTTGGGAGCTCTCCAATGGCAGGGATTCCATGCTATACATCTCTTTTTTTTTTTTTTTTGGATTTATTATAGAGACAACATCTCGCCAAGTTGCCCAGACTGGCTGGTCTCGAACCCCTAGACTCAAGCAATCCTCTCACCTCGGCCTCCCAAAATGCTGTGATTACAGGTTGAGCCACCATGCCCGCCTTATACTATACATCTTGGAGAGGTGACAGTGCACATGATTAAAAAGGATGTCTTCAGAAACCTGGGTTCAAATCCTGGTTCCACAACTTATTGGCTACATGATGAAGTTACTTAACTCCTCTGTGCCTCGGTTTCCTTATCTGTAAAGTGGGGCAAACAAGAGTACCTGCTTCGTGGGGTTGATTAAAGCGCTCAGGATAGCGTCTGGCACACAATAAGCACCAGATAAGAATGAGCTATTACTATTATTATCATTCCTTCTCCCCCACAGAGCCTTTCCCAGGCTGAGCAGTCTTTGAAAACTCTTTCTATATTTATTTGCTCCCTGCCTTTTTCCACAAAGGCTCCCGAGTCGCTGGGCACCCAGAGGGCTCTGGGAGAGCTCTCCAGGCGGAGCCGAAGGCACTAGGAACTCCATCTGAGGTTAGACACCGGGGCGGGGTGTTCCCCGCTGCCACATCAGGGTGCTTTCCCGCCCCAGCACAGAAGCCCGGCCCAGCCAAACCAGCCCTACAGCTAAAGCCACCGACTGCCAGGCCTGAATGGGCCCCAGGATCGCCACAGATGAGGAAACTGAGGCTCGCCGGCCCTCTTCCCCTTTCCTCCACCACCCCACCCTGGCGCTCGTCACCCCCCACCCCTGTGTGCGGCCGAGGGAGCTCCGTTTTCAACTTTACTTGGGAGAAAAGGCGGGCTGGGGGGAAGGAGAGACGGACACAGCCCTCAAAGGATGGAGTTTAGGGAAGCCCCCGCCCGGACCGCGGTGGGGGGCCAGCGTCAGCCCCCGCACCGATCTGCTACCGGCAGACACCACCATTTCACGGTAGACGGCGTTACCCATATGACCCTAAAGGGCAGAGCGCAACAGCCGTTTGTCTCTCTTCTCCCAAGCCCCCAACCCGCATGCGACTCTTCCTCCCGCGGCAGGACTTTCCCAACTG
>NW_007097297.1:196221-197254 GCF_000164805.1 Carlito syrichta
CGGTCCCCAGGCCCTCGACTGTGCCCCACTCCGAGCGCGCGTGTGTGTGCTTTTCGCCGGCGGGGTTCCTGCTTCCAGCTGACTCGCCTCCACCGACCCTGTTTCCTGCGGAATCTCGACCGCCTCGACTTCCCACGGGCTCTGGGCTGCTTCTCCGGCTTGGTATTTGTGGGCTTCTTCATCCAAGTGTCTGAGGCTGTGATCAAGGCAGCGGGGTTGAGCCCGGCGCTGTGCGGGTGCCCAGAAGTTCAAAGGCTTCCAGGGCGGCGCCCGGGGGAGGCGGCCTAGGTCCACCCACCGCGGGACACCGGTGACGGGGCCCCGCCCCACTGCCACCTCGGCCTGCAGGCCACTGCGTGAGAAACCACAGAGACCAAGAACAAAACCAAAAAGAGACCAGTAGATCGATTGTGTGGCGCCGACGGGCAATCCTAAAGACCGCGGGGTCAGGGCAAGCTTTTGAGCCCCTAAGAGTTAGACGGGGGGCGCCCCCCATTTCCTCCCTTCCCTGCAGAAGTCTTCACCGCTGCCTGACACGTGGCAGCAGCCCCCAGAGTGAGTTTGAGGGCTGTCAGTGTCAGGAAACTGGCAGTTTCTTGGCCTGGACAACTGTAACCTGGGGAGGTTTTAATGTCCAGCAGAGCCCCAAGCCCTGCTCAGAGGTGCTGAGTCCCATGGGGCCTCTGGAGCCACACAGGGAGATCTGTTGGTGACAGTCTTCCTGCCCCTACCTTACACCCACCTCCCCTGTGGAGCCCCTCCTCCCCGGGTTCCAAATACACCTCCATCCCTTGCTTGGGGGGCAGGATTTCCTGACAGGGGTGCTGCTCTGAGCACCTGGGCACTGTTCTGAACCCCCCACGGGCCAGGTGGTAGAGGAAGGAAAATTGGGACCACTCTGGCAGTGGGAATTAGGAGACAGTTTCCTCAAGCAGCCTCCTCCTGTCAACTCCTCAAACTGGCTTTTTGTTACCCTTTGGCTGCCCTTGATGGTCACCGGAACCGAATTTCACTTGGAGAGAGAGGTCGGATT
>NW_007097298.1:0-785 GCF_000164805.1 Carlito syrichta
TCTCAACAATATAACATCTTTCTAGCTCTGCGTCATTATTTAATTTGCAAGGATCTTGATTTCCTTTTCTCCCCATAAAATATCACACTGCTTGTTGACACTGTTGACATTTGGTGAATGGATATATGAACAAAATATATTCAACAAAAATTCTGGAACTGTCTACCTCAGTGACATTTCTAGAATTCTAGTGGCAATGAGCAGGTTGAGACATTCATTTTAAGGTGATGGATAAATTGTTGAATCTGGTCCTTCCGACAATAGCAACAGCAAAAAAGCATCCCATTAGTTATGTGGGCCTTTTTGGATTTTGAAGGAAATTCATTTCTCTTCTGGATATGTCATTACGACTCACTTTCCAAGTGATTGAAAAGATCTATTAGTTTTTAGGAGTCCAGAATATGAGAAGGCTTTGCCACAGACCCAGGCTGCTGTACAAGCTGGGCTGACACTTGGGTCATGCATTCTAGCAGATACTTGAAGTGTCTATGGCAAATAGAGAGATACAATCTGGAGCTTTCAGCAGATTTCTATATTAGAGGTAAATCACAGCACAGGCAGAAACTAAGTGCTTCCATCCTCTCCAGATAACTACTCTTCTTTTGAGAAACAACTTTAAGCTTCTACTGAGTTTTAATAGAGACTGGATGCTTCACATTGTCCACAAAGTTATCAGGTGACTTGACAGACCCATTGATGTTGTTATCAAACATATAAAGCCATAAAATTGGACATTCACAGAAATACTCTATCATTACATAGAAATTAAGTATATAGAATTGGGC
>NW_007097299.1:0-1156 GCF_000164805.1 Carlito syrichta
CCACGTGCTGGCAGAGAGCTGGTAGACACACCCCTGGCTGTCAGCACTCTACAGATAAATGAGCAGGAGGCTCTTGCTGGAACTCCATCCCCTACAGTGGCCTTGCCACTCCCTAAGAAGGCATCCTGAAGTTCTCCAGCTGGCAGAAGAGGGGCCCACCTGCCAGACAGACCAGCATTGCTTGGGAGAGTTGTGTCTATAACTTTTCTTCTCCACAGTGCTCCATGTTACAAGAGATGGGTCCCAGGAGACCACCACTTTGGTACAAGGGGAGGCTGGACCACATGCCACGTGGTATCAGGATGTATGAAGATGCTGCCTCCTGGGATGAGTCCAGTCCAGTCCACCCCACAGGCCCCAGAGAAAGGGCACACCCACCCTTAGGAGAGTAGGGTGGGATAACCCTGTTAAAGGCACATATGTGAAGAGGATGAAAGTCTGTGATCCACAATTGAAAACACACAACCCCTCTGTTTCTTGCTATATCACAGACACATCACTTACTTTGTCTTCCACATTGCCTCTGAGCTTATGGTCACCAATCTCTGAAGGGCACTTGACCTCCAGCTACTCAAAGGATAATGTGGGGAAGTTTGGCTGCCGTTTCCATTGCACTGGATTGGCTTCAAGTCAACAGAGAGAATTTGAGGCAAAGGCACAGGGTGTGTTGGAGAAAGAAGAGGTAAATAAGCATCTGGTTCATCAAGGGCCGAGGACATGCAGTGCTTGAAGAGGCCCAGACCTATGCACCTGACCAACAGTGCTATTATGGTTAATTGGAAGATGATGCCATCACAAAACTCCAGTAGTGTCAATGAGGTGTCTTCTCAATAGAAATCCAATCTGATGATATATTTTTGAGAGGTCCTACTCCTTAAGATTGTTTATCAGAGCTAAGAAATAAAATAGCAAAAAAGCAAAATGACCTGGACGTGAACCTCAACTTGGCCATTTGGCTGCTGCGTGCCTGTAGAGGAGAAGCTTAACAGCCTGGAAAGAATGTCTATCTTCTCATCTGCTAAACTGGCATCGTGCTGGATCCCTCCTACCATGGTTGGGGCTAATTAGACAAGACAGACAACATGAACTGGCAGTCTCAGAAAGAGTAAAGAACCCATGCTAAATGTATCCTAACAACACACAGGAACTTTTCCCC
>NW_007097300.1:0-577 GCF_000164805.1 Carlito syrichta
GGAGGACGAGGGGGGAGAGTGAGGAGGGATATCTCGTGGGAGGTTTCCAGGGCGTGATAGGATAAGGGGGCATGCGGTGAGCATGCATATCGCGAGCATGCGTGCGGCACCCCTTATCCTGCAACGTTAGAGAGTTGTGAAAGGGCCCGAGCCGAGCATCTACGGAGCTGTCACTTTGGTGGCCAGGGATCCACCACTGCTATCACCGCCTACTCTGACACGGCCGCCATGCCTCGTAATGGTGTGCCCCCACCCGCTGCACTGCACTCCTTTGTTCTGTCCCTCCTGCCCAATGCCGCCAGCCCATGCCCTCCACCCCGCAAAGCAAGTATGTGTCACAGGGTCACTGGTTCATTGGGTCCACACTGGAACTCCCAGCACCCCAGGAACCCTTCACATCATCATCAGAACCATCAATGAGATGCATACTTGCAAGACAAGATGAAGACTAACAGCACCTGGGCAGAGGATTCCTTCTGATAGGTACGCCCCCCACCTGCTATCCATGCCAAGCCTGGGTCCCGCCACTCTCCCTTCACCAGCCTGCAGCGCCCCGAAATGACCACTTCCTGCCTGA
>NW_007097301.1:0-741 GCF_000164805.1 Carlito syrichta
CGGGCCCATCTGGAGGATCGCCTCTGACGTGGGATATCAGTTATGCCTATGATATTGGCGTGTGATTGGTGACCAGTGTGCATACATGGCAGTAAAACTTATAAGTAAATCTCAATACACCTGATGGAAAGTGCATAGCAGAATTATTTCTCTCTGTCTTTCTAAGTTTTACTTCTTTCTAGATATTTTTTAACTTCTATTTCCTGGTAGACTGGGTAGTCAGCTCTTGTTCCCGAAAGCTGTTTCCCCTAGGGCTAAGATTAGAAGCTAAATTACCATGATAGTTTTGTTGCCCTGCCCCTAGCCAGGTAGAACGTTTTCTTTTGTTTCGTTAATTACCGAAACTCTGTCTGCTTCAGCCCATGGCCGCCATCTTGGCAAACTTGCATTTCCTTGTTCAAGAGTGTGACAGCTACTATTTGATTTTTAGAGTAGACTTGTTAGGATAAAATATATACATATACACTCATAGCTGCGTAAATCTATGCTTGCTGTTTTGTTTCCTTTTGCTACATTATTCAAGTGTAATAGTTATTATACGATTTATGAAAGAATTAATGATGAGGTATTAGCTTAATAGGATATAGCATAGTATTAAAGTTCAATAACTAGATCATATAAAAATTAAAGTTTAGACATATGAAACATATGAATTATAGTAAAGTTTTGTAGTTTAAGAATAAGTTTTAACTGAGTTATAAGGCATTATGTTAAATTGTAATAGGTTAATAGTATAACTGA
>NW_007097302.1:0-4210 GCF_000164805.1 Carlito syrichta
TTCAGTTCATCAGCGGCTTTAAATTCCTTTAGAAATCTCATAGAATGAGATTTCTGTGGGGGTTTGAATAGCTGTGAAATATTCCTGGGAATCTAGATGGTCACACCTCTGCATAGAGCTCTGTACATGCTTAGAAAAGACCTGAGAAGGCCCTAGGCTCTCTCACCTCTGGTTAACTGTGAGGCTCTGCACAAGCAGGAAGTAGAGCTAAGACAGAGTTGTCAACTGAGTGTTTAATGAATGTGGACTGCATGCCCTGACATACAAACAGAGATCCTTAGCAAGGGCTGGTTTTGCCAAAGGGTTCTGTATCATATTGGTTCCAGGTGTATACGGAAATATCTGTTCAGTCATTAGCAGACCAGAAAGCTAACCAAGCAGACACTTTCAGTGGCCATAGACAACAAAGAACACATATTTTCAGGACTAGTTCAGAAAAGTCACTAAACAGTAACACCAACCAGCAGCAAAAAACTTTGGAGACACCTTGTTTATTTGTTTCTTTAATTTTGTGTATTTATCACTGAAAGAACAGACGAGAGTAGGAAGCCATTTTTCATCTTGTCTTAAACCCTGACACAATGATGAGAAAGTAGAAGCTATGCTTTTGGAGAAATGCACTCTTTAGATATAATTAACTTTACTGACTTCATCTTTTCAGAAACAGACTTCCAGGTATCAGAGGTATCTCATAGTGGCAATCAAGCTTGCCTAGAGTAAAGGGAATTTACAAGGCCTAAGACATCCTGCATTGGGCAAGGACTGTAAAAGTCATGAGACCTGTAATTACAAAAGTTATGACCGCTCAGAGGGGGAGCAGGTGGGGGTTCGATCTTCCAGTAAATTGGACACTATCTACAGAGAAGCCAAGGACCCTCCCCCTGAAGCTACCCACTGGGAATGCCTAGGGGATAAGGGGAGGTACACCCTCCATTAGGTCTAAGGAATGTTGTTTTCAAAGGTGCCAGAGAATTAGAATCCGAGTAAAGCCCTTCTCTAGGGACTGTGATAGTGTGGGCGGACATTAATGGCTGTGTCCCAGGATCTCCAAGACATCCACAGGTGGTCGACAAGGAAGTCACGGGCACTCACATGCAACATCTCCAAGAAAAGGATTTAAGCCGGGACTCTGGGGGGCTATAGGGCCACACTCACCTAGAGTGAGTGTGGGGGTGAACTTTTCTTAAATAAATATTTTCTTCTCTCACCTCTGTGAGTCACAGTTCTTTGCATCTACTCGGATCTCTGGGTTGCTAGTGTGAACCTCCAGCTTGCCTCCCTGCACCTCTCCACCCTCACCCTACCCCCTGCCGTGCCCTAACAATCATGATTCGAGTTCTTTGACCACTTTAGATCTTGGTTAGATGTCTTTCATTAGTTTTAGAAAATTCACAGTCATATATTTTTACGAATTTCTTTTCTACAGTGTTTCCTCCCTTCTCTAGGGATTCCAATTACGCATGTGTTAAGGCAGCGGTTCCCAACTTTTTTGGCATCAGGGACTAGTTTTGTAGAAGACAATTTTTTTTTTCATAATCAGTATTGTTTATTATGGTTTTGTGGGGTACAGTTAAGGGTAGGTGTACAATGACATTTCATTCAGGCACCCTGTAGATAAGAAGTGTTTTCCCATCCCCCAGACAGATATTTGCTACTGTTAATCCCATCCCCCTCCCCCCCCATAGTTTCCCAGTACAGTCAGTCATTTTCTTATAGTATTGCATTGGATGTTCAAGGTCCATTATATGAGTGAGAACATGTGATATTCGGATTTTTGTTTTTGTGAGAGGTCACTCAGTATTATAGACTCTAGTTCCATCCAGGTTGCAGCGAAATTCATGATTTTATTCTTTTTTATGGCTGCGTAGCATTCCATCGTGTATATGTACCACATTTTTTTAATCCAGTCCTCTTTTGATGGGCAGCATGGTTGTTTCCAGGTTCTTGCTATTGTGAAAAATGCTGCGATAAACATACGTGTGCAGGTATCTTTTTTATAGAGTGATTTGTGTTCTTCAGGGTATATTCCCAGTAGGGGGATTGCAGGGTCATATGGAAGGTCGATTTTTAGAGCTTTTAGGAATCGCCACACTGCTTTCCACTGAGGTTGCACTAGTTTACACTCCCACCAACAGTGTAGAAGTGTTCCCTTTTCACCACACCCTCTCCAGCAGCTGTTATTTTTTGAGTTGTTGATAATTGCCATTCTGACTGGAGTTAGGTGGTATCTCAGTGTAGTTTGATTTGCATCTCCCTGATGATTAGTGAGGTTGAGCATTTCTTCATGTGTTTGTTGGCTGCTCGAATGTCCTCTTTTGTGAAGTGTCTGTTCATGTCTTTTGCCCATTTTATAATGGGGCTGTTTGTTTTCTTCTTTTCAGCACACTTCAGTTCCTTGTAGATCCAGGATGTTAAGCCTTTGTCAGACCTAGAGTTGGCAAATACTTTTACCCAGTCTGTAGACTGTCTCCCTGCTCTCTTGATGGCTTCTTTGGCCTTGCAGAAGCTTGTCAGTTTAATAAGGTCCCACTTGTCTATCTTCCCTCTTATGAGCTGTGGGTTTCGGGTTTTGTTCAGGAATTGGAAGCCAGTTCCGATTTCCATGAGGGTATTTCCTTCCTTTTCTAAGGTTCTTATGGTTTGAGGTTTTACATTTAGTTCTCTGATCCACTTGGAGTTAACCTTTGTGCATGGGGATAGATAGGGGTCCTGTTTCAATCTTCTGCATGTGGTCAGCCAGTTTTCCCAGCACCATTTACTGAATAGGTTCTCCTCTCCCCAGTGGTAGGTGGAGGCCTTCTCGAAGATGAGTTGGTTGAGAAATTGAGGTTTTGCTTCTGGAATCTCAATTCTATTCCATTGATCTATATGCCTGTTCCTATACCAACACCAAGCTGTTTTGATGATTGTAGCTTTATAATAAAGCTTGAAGTCTGGTAATGTGATACCACCTGCTTTGTTTTTTTTGCTGAGGATTGTTCTGGCTATTCTTGGACGTTTGTGTTTCCATATGAATTCCTGTGTTGTCTTTTCTAGGTCTGAGAAAAATGTTGCTGGTAATTAGATGGGTATTGCATTGAATCTGTAGATTGCCTTAGGTAAGATGGACATCTTCACAATGTTGATTCTTCCAGTCCATGAGCATGGGATATTTTTCCACTTGTTTGGGTCATCTTTGATTTCTTTGAGCAGTGTTTTGTAATTTTCATTGTGAAGGTCTTTCAGGTCTCTGGTTAGGAAGATACCAAGGTATTTCATTTTTTTGTGTGGCTATTGTGAATGGAATTGTGTTTTTTATTTGGGTTTCTGTTTGCTTATTATTGGTGTAGAGAAATGCGATTGTCTTTTGTACATTTATTTTGTATCCTGAAATTTTGTCAAAGGCCTTTATCAGTGTAAGGAAGTTTTTGACAGATTCTCTTGGGTTTTCAAGGTACACGTTCATATCATCTGCATAGAGAGATAACTTGACTTCCTCTTTTCCTATTTGAATACCTCTGATTGCCTCCTCTTCTCTGATTGCTTTAGCCAGGACTTCCAATACTATGTTGAACAGGAGGGGAGAGAGTGGGCATCCTTGTCTAGTTCCAGTTTTCAGGGGAATTGGTTCCAATTTTTGTCCATTTAGGAGTATGCTGGCTGTGGGTTTCTCATAGATGGCTTTTACTATTTTGAGGTATGTTCCCCGTATGCCTAGATGTTCAAGGGTTTTTATCAAGAAGGGGTGCTGGATTTTATCAAAAGCTTTTTCTGCATCTAGTGATATGATCATGTGGTTTTTGTTTTGACATCTGTTGATGTATTTAATTACATTTATGGTTTTACGAATATTGAACCAGCCTTCCATGCCAGGAATGAAGCCTACTTGGTCATGATGGATGATTTTTGAGATGTATTGCTGAATCCGGTTTGCTAGGATCTTGTTGAGAATTTTAGCATCTATGTTCATCAAAGATATTGGCCTGTAGTTCTCTTTCTTTGTTGGATCTTTACCTGGTTTGGGTATCAATGTGATGTTGGCTTCGTAAAATGATTTGGGGAGAGTTCCATCTTTTTCAATCGCCTGGAATACCTTCAGTAGGATTGGTATCAGCTCCTCCTTAAATGTCTTGTAGAATTCTGCTGGAAAGCCATCTGGACCAGGGCTTTTTTTTGTAGGAAGTTTTCTTATTATGTGGGTCGATTTCCTTGATTGTTATTGGTTTATTTA
>NW_007097303.1:0-781 GCF_000164805.1 Carlito syrichta
ACGCTCGGGCTCAGCGGTCCACTCGTCTCAGCCTCCCAAAGTGCGGGATCACAGACCGAGCCACCGAGACCAGCCGGAGTTGGAATTTAAAACATGGTACAAACCGTTCGAACCCAGAAGCTCTTTATATTTCTGAAGGGTCCCACGAAGTTCCATACAGTCATTCGCTTCGGTTTTCAGAAGCCCACTCGGCAGACACGCTTGGCAAGAAGACACATCTGCAGGCAGAAGAATGGGCCTTTGACCTTCGAACAGACAAGGCCCTCTCGTGTCAAGTTAAATATGAAAGAAAATCTCTCCCGCTCATCAGAAAGGGTCTCCAGACATAAAGGGCATCCAACAAAGTAATTCTAGAAGGAAGAACCCGATGGGGAAAACAAGAGAAACGGATGACCGGCACACCGTCTTGAGATCTGGCGGCAGTGAGCGCAAAATCTGTTCAAACGTATCAGCCGCCTGGAAAAAAACGTGTTCCGTCAAAAACCTCTAGAGCTTTTGTCATTCTACAATCGCCCCCGCCCGCAACTGTCTTCGAGATGGAGGGAAACAATCATTTCAAATCGCATGAAGTCAACGGGTGGATACAGACGCAGTTCATCTCTTAATGGAAAGAAAGACGAACGGGAGCCAGCGGCCATTTGGAGAAAACACCGTCTTAGAACGAGTCACTTAAAACAATACGTAATGTCCCTCACATTTTGCCAACCCTACCTGTACGTCGGCGGTCAGCAAAATTTTTCCGCTCGGGGACAAACGGTACATAGCGTAGACCGCCGAAGCC
>NW_007097304.1:0-732 GCF_000164805.1 Carlito syrichta
CGCCTCTGCACTCCAGTCTGGGCGACTGAGTGATACTCCAACTGAATCAAAAAAAGAACACAATCCCTTTTACAACAAAGACACACACACACAACTTGAAATAATTTTATATAAGGAGATGATGCATGTCTACAAAGAGAAATACAAAATATTGTTGAAAAAAATGAAAGAGATACAGACAAATTGAAGACCTCCCAACTTCATGAATCGAAGGAATCGACATCACTGAAATGTTTGTACTGCCTAAAGCGATCTGAAGGTTCAATGCAATTTCTATCAACCCACGAGTTCCACTTTTTACAGAATTAGAAAAAACAATTCTGAAATTTACATTAAAGCAAAAAAGAGCCCAAATAACCAAAGACTTTATAATAAAAAGATTTTTAGGGAAGGAGAACCACTATCTTAGAATTAACTCCCTATTATCAAAAGTCAGACATTTCCTGGCTTTTAATGATGTTGGCTCTTTCTGCAAAAGTGTTATTTTTGAAACCTGCGCTCACATGTTAATTGCTACACATTTCACAATCGCACAGATGTAGAATCACCTAAATGTCCAGAAGCCGATCGACGGATAGTACAGATGTGTTATATAGATGTCGTGGAATACTATTCAGCTATCAAAAAGAATAAAGCAGTGTCACTGGCAACAACTGAGATGAACTTGGAGCCCATCATCCCAAGTGAACTAACTCGGGAACGGAAAAACCAACATCACATGCTCTCACTTAT
>NW_007097305.1:0-538 GCF_000164805.1 Carlito syrichta
AGGTTCTTGAAGCTGTTAGTTCATATGCAGTTTTTAAAAAAAATCTGTGTTCTTCTTGAGAGAGATTTCAGAGTTCTCATCAGATCCCAGATAGATCTAGAGACTTAGGCAACTTTGATTTATTTTTCAAAATAATTTAAAGTTTAGTTTTTAAAATGTAAATTTTAAATTGAGAAATTGATGTATAATTCACAGAAAAAAGGTAAAAGGAAATTTCAGTATCGCTAGGTATAACTCTCTTGAAATCTAACATTCACCATGTCTACAAGGGTCAATAATTTTATCAAAATATTATCAAATTTATTCTTTATTTGGGAAGATTTTTAAATGTACTGTTTTTATGATATTAGGCATGCATTATGTCAACTTTGCATCTCACTGTAAATGTAGACATTAAAAGTATATATGTATGTTTTTTTAATATTTTTTATTATGGTTTTGTGGGGTACAGTTAAGTGTTAGGTATACAATTACGTTTCATTCAGGCACCCTGTTGATAAGAGGTGTTTCCCCATCCCCAGACAGATATTTGCTACTG
>NW_007097306.1:0-563 GCF_000164805.1 Carlito syrichta
CTGTCTTGTAGAATTCTGCTGGAAAGTCATCTGGACCAGGGTTAAATTTTTGTAGGAAGTTTTCTTATTACATAGTCAATTTCCTTGATTGTTATTGGTCTATTTAGGGTCTCAATTTCTTCTTGTTCCAACCTAGGTAGGTTGTGTGATGTCAGAAAGTCCTCCATTTCCTTAAGGTTTTCTAGTTTGTTACCATACAAGTGTACGTAGTAGTCTCTAAGGATCTTTTGTATTTCTTCAGGGTCAGATGTGACTTCATCTTTTGTGTTTCTGATTGTGCTTATTTGGTTTTTTTCTCATTTTTTCTTGGTCAATCTAGCTAGGGGACCATCATCTTGTGTATCCTTTCAAAGAACCAGCTTTTTGTTTCATTGATTTTTTGTATTATCTTTTTGTCTTCTATGTCCTGGATTTGGGCTTTTATTTTGGTGATCTGGATTCTTCTGCTGAAATTAGGGTTTTTGTGGTCTTGCTTTTCCAGCTTCTTTAGGTGGCTTGTTAGGTTGTGAATTTCTGTTCCTTCCATTTTCTTCATGTGTGTTTTGTAGGGATATAAATTCCCC
>NW_007097307.1:0-841 GCF_000164805.1 Carlito syrichta
CATTCCCGGGCACTCCTCTATGTCCTGAGAGCACACAAAGGAACACATCAAGCAATAACCCTGCTCTCAGAGAGTTCACCTCTTATAATATGCATATTACTTTAGGGACACCTGGGAATATGGGTGCTTTTAAAAAGCTAGTACAATAATGCATTCAATTTTTAAACACCTTTGATAAAAATCTCTGCTTTGCCTATACCATTCTTGTAGAGTATATCTCCAATGGCTGACCTTTTAAAATCCAGAAATGAATTGAAATGTTCCTTGATTCTTTCTAGTAGTGAAAACTCAGCAATTAAAAAAAATGTTTCTTACTATGACAACTTGGTAGGGCTCTATTACATCCAGGCCTTCCATCATCTCCTATGATACAGGTGAGTGTCAAATAACCTTGAGGAACATAACTAGCACATCACAGTAATAGGTGACTGTTGACCCTGATTTATAATCCATTCCAAGTGTGGTGCCATTAATTATATTGCCTGGATCAAAAGAGAACTCTCAGAGTTTTGCTGTAAAACAATGTTGATATAACATTGTTTTAAAATACAGTCGGCCCTCCATATTCTTGAGTCCTACACCTGCGCATTTAGACGAACCACGGATCAAAAATATTCTAAAGAAATTGCATCAACACTGAACATGTTTTTTCATTTTTCTCTAAATAATGCAGTATAACAACGATTTGCCTAGCATTTACAATGTATTAAATACTGCAAGTAATCTAGAGATGACTTAAGCATATGGGAGATTGTACATAGGAAAAATGTAAGTACTTTGCTATTTTATATCAAGGACTTGAGCTTTTGTGGATTTGGTTATGTGGAAGGTCCTGTGACAA
>NW_007097308.1:0-1520 GCF_000164805.1 Carlito syrichta
AAAAAACAAATTATTTTAATTTATTTTTAAGATAAATTATTTATTTTATCAAAGTGAGATATGCATATATTAAATAAGAAAATAATGCAAATAATACAAAATGACTTCTATTTAAAATAACAGTCATTTATCTACACTAACCCTCTCTATCTTTCTGTTTCCCTGACCTAAGCTGACCTAATAATTTCTATTTGTAATTGCTCTGTTGGCCTCTTCTATAATGTTGCAGAACATAAGTTCTGTTTCTTTTTTATCATCTACTGACACCGCAATACAAATGATGGGGTATATTACATACACAGTCCCTCTCTTCAATGTTCCAGAGTTATTTTAGTTTGGGTCATTCTAGTGATTGTCTTTGTCATGTGCTAGCATGCTTATGCTTTTATTTATAATTGTATCATTGTTTGGGAATTAGGAGGTTGGTTCTCTGCTGCTTTTCAATCTAGGTCTTATCATAGAAATAACCCTGACTAAAGTTTTGAGAACCATGGGCACTGTAGGAATCCTGACTAAAGTTTCTGACAAAACTTTGAGTGACTGATAGTTTTTGCCTTAGAGTACATAAGTAGGAAGTTGGTTATTTGACTGATTCTGATGTGCCAAAACAAGGAAGTCTTTTTGTTTGTTTTAGGTAAAAATAAATACCAACATGACCATACTCTGTAAACTTTTAGGACACTACATTTTGCTTTTTCTTCCAATGTTACCTTAGTCTCACCATAGAAGACATAAGTTCTGTGGAGTCACGGGCAACATATAAGTTCTGTGGAGTCATGGGCTACATATTTCACTTTAACATGCAGCTCATTAATTTATACAAGCAAACTGGGCTCAGTGGCTCAGTTTGTAATCCCTCACCTTCGGGAGGCTGAGGTGAGTGGATTGCCTGAGCCTGCGGGTTCGAGACCCACCCGGGCAGCGAGACCTCATCTCTACAATAAATCAAAAAATCAGCCGGGTGTGATAGTGCATGCCTGTAATTCCAGTTACTTGGAAGACTGAGGCAGAAGGATTGCCGGAGTCCAGCAAGTCGAGGCTGCGGTGGCCAGGAGCAGCCACTGTACTCCAGTCTCAGTGACAGAGTGAGACTCCAACTCAAAATAATAATAATAATAATTTATACAAGTACTTGTTAACTTGAAATGACCCATTGAAATTTACAAAGGGTTTCTATGTTAGATGACAGATATTAATCATGGTTTAGGATTAAGAGTACATTTTTAATCTGAAGAAAATGTTTTTTTAAAAGTCTAAATTGGAAACCGAAAGATTATATTTATCAGAAGTAGATTCAAAATGATTGCATCCTGTGGTAAGTTCTGCTTAGTGATGAGATACTCTGCAGTGTACCTCATGAGAATGTCACATATATTAAACGATAGCAGAACAGGATATCTGTACCTACAATTCACTTTGTCAATTTTTTAAAAAATGTGTTTAAAAATAATTTCTTTCATTTTTATTTTTCATACTTCGAAAAATATCTGTTGAAATTCTGGGTTCTTTAGTTATCCATA
>NW_007097309.1:0-703 GCF_000164805.1 Carlito syrichta
GACACCACGTCTTTCCTTACTGGCTCCTTCCCATCTATGTGTTTTTCACCAAAAGCATGAGCTCAGCTTTCCCCAGGTTTAATGGCTTCTCTCTGGCTTGCTCTTCAGACTTGGAGACTCCCAGCATTGCTACCCTGCACCCCTAGGAGCTGCATCACCACTTGGTGACTCCTGCTCACAGCCCTGACAGAATCCCCCTCTAAAATTCTTCCCAAGTGCCCCCATCTGAGGATGCATCTGCTTTCTGGCTGCTTCCTGACTGACAAGAGGACTATTTCAGGGTGGAAACACTTGTGTCTGGCCACACACGTGGACCTAACAGTCATGGAGCAGGGGGCTTGGAGCCAACTCACACTGTCTGGCTTCTTGCTAGCCACTCCACTTCAACCTTTCGGGCTGAATCTGGATGCAACAGGAAAGCTGTCAAAACCAAGGTGGGGGGTGGTTCTCTACTCCAAGTCGTCAGCCCGGGGATTGTTCAGACATTTCTCTGTCCCCTCTCTGCAGGCTGAGTGTGACACTTCCCAAGGGGCAGCCACACCTGCTGCTTGCTAAAGCACAAAGCCTACACCCTGCATGGGCTTCTTACCTGGGGCTGGCTGTCCCAATCCCTCACAGGTGTGAATGTTTGTTGAATTATTGCTTTATCTTACTGTCTGATTGCTGTCTTCATTTACTATCTGTTTGCTAAATAATTGAATGT
>NW_007097310.1:0-715 GCF_000164805.1 Carlito syrichta
TCAAGCTTTTTCTGCATCTAGTGATATGATCATGTGGTTTTTGTTTTGACATCTGTTGATGTATTTAATTACATTTATGGTTTTACGAATATTGAACCAGCCTTGCATGCCAGGAATGAAGCCTACTTGGTCATGATGGATGATTTTTGAGATGTATTGCTGAATCCGGTTTGCTAGGATCTTGTTGAGAATTTTAGCATCTATGTTCATCAAAGATATTGGCCTGTAGTTCTCTTTCTTTGTTGGATCTTTACCTGGTTTGGGTATCAATGTGATGTTGGCTTCGTAAAATGATTTGGGGAGAGTTCCATCTTTTTCAATCGCCTGGAATACCTTCAGTAGGATTGGTATCAGCTCCTCCTTAAATGTCTTGTAGAATTCTGCTGGAAAGCCATCTGGACCAGGGCTTTTTTTTGTAGGAAGTTTTCTTATTACGTGGTCGATTTCCTTGATTGTTATTGGTTTATTTAGGGTCTCAATTTCTTCTTGTTCCAACCTAGGTAGGTTGTGTGATGTCAGAAAGTCTTCCATTTCCTTCTGGTTTTCAAGTTTGTTTCCATACAAGTGTACGTAGTAGTCTCTAATGATCTTTTGTATTTCTTCAGGGTCAGATGTGACTTCATCTTTTGTGTTGCTGATTATGCTTATTTGGTTTTTTTCTCGTTTTTTCTTGGTCAGTCTAGCTAGGGGACCATCAATCTTGTTTACCCTTTTC
>NW_007097311.1:0-773 GCF_000164805.1 Carlito syrichta
AAAAAGGGAGCATGCATCCATTTTTACCAGAAAAAAATGAACATTTTTAAATATTTTCTTTTTAAAGAAATAACTGACATCCCTCCCTCCCTTCATATTTGATATCAGCAGCTGCTCAGTACTGGAAATGGTCTGCTCCCTCTGCTTGATTTAGCCAAATTCAGTTTAATGATCAGTCATTTTTCTGTCATTTTCAAATACTTCAGTTAAATGAAATATTTAAGTTAGTAAGTTGAGGCCACTAGATTAAAAAGTTTTTAAAAATTGTTAATTCATGTATGCCAAGAATCTCCTTATCTGGAGCTTACATTAGAAAACTTTTAGATTTAATAACTTTTGGTAGTCAGTTTATCAAATAGAACTTGTGATATTTTCTTAATATTAACCTTGAGAGAAATAGATACAGCTTCTTTGCCAGTTGAAGTTCTGTTTTTATTCGACTAAAGTTAAGGAACACAAATGAAGGAACAGAATAATTTTGAAATCAACACATAAAATATTACTAATGGAATTTTTCTCAAAAGAATTATTTAAATAGAATGAATATTTTTGGATATTAAAAAATAAGGATGCTCTAACTCCTATAGTTCCCAGATGAGGAGTAATTTTTCAGACCATGATTTGAGATTACCTTTGGCAGAAGAGCAAGGAGACTAATATATCTATAACAAATATGCACTTATAATTTTGTAGTTAATGATTAACATCTCCAGAAAAAACAAAAGAAAAATAGAGTCTATTAATATACACAGGTCACAAAAAATCATTAAATA
>NW_007097312.1:0-503 GCF_000164805.1 Carlito syrichta
CAAGTCCACATGGCAGCATGTCGGTTTATGGCAGAAGCATTTTCTATCATGGGTCAGACCATGTTTTATCCACCTGTTCACCTTTGGCAGGACATGTCTCCTGCTTTGAGCTGTTGTGAGCAGCACTGCCGTGGAGGCTGGTGCCCGTGTTCCTGAATGTTCATTATTTCTTCTTCTGAGAGAATTGGTCTCCTGGCCTTGAGGACTGGGTGTAGGGGTGCAGTTTTGCTCTGTTGGACAAGGGAAGGGTATGGTGTCTCCTCCCTCCATCCGTGGGGTGTCCGTGGGATGGTGGCATCCACCCTCATCAGCTTTCCCCTCTCATCAGGACCCAGGATGAGCATGTGGTTCATTCCTCCTTGACAGAAGAGGACGCAGAATTTTCCAGAATGCAGGCCAAGCTGGAAACACCCAGACTGGCTCCGGAAACCTCGCTCTTGCATTCTGGTGCCTTCCAGAAACGGGCCTCTGAGGGCAAGCTGGGCTGGCTGGTTCTGTCCAGG
>NW_007097313.1:0-458 GCF_000164805.1 Carlito syrichta
CGGAATTACAGGCATGCGCTACCACGCCCGGCTGATTTTTTGATTTATTGTAGAGATGAGGTCTCACTGCCCAGGCGGGTCTTGAACCCGCGGGTTCAGTCAATCCACTCACCTCAGCCTCCCAAACGCGCGGGAATACAGGCTGAGCCACCGAGCCCGGCTTATACCACATTTTTTAAAGCCAGTCCTCTTTTGATGAACAGCATGGTGGCTTCCAGGTCCCTGCTATTGTGAACAATGCTGTGATGAACATACGTGTGCAGGTATCTTTTATATAGAGTGATTTGAGTTCTTCAGGGTATATTCCCAGTAGGGGGATTGCAGGGTCATATGGGAGGTTGATATTTAGAGCTTTTAGAATTGCCACACTGCTTTCCACAGAGGTTACACTAGTTTACATCCCACCAACAGTGTAGAAGTGTTCCCTTTTCACACACCCTCTCAGCAGCTGTTATTTT
>NW_007097314.1:0-664 GCF_000164805.1 Carlito syrichta
GCCTCAAAGAGGAAGGCACATGGGGTCGAGAAAAAAAACAACCATCTCAAGTCTCTTTCTGGTTTGGTCACTTTCATGGAATAGTCCTTGCCAAAAAGTCAAAAGTTGCTGGCAGAGGACTCAGGCATCTATCAAAACCAGCCGCTCCAGGCTGAGGCTCTCTCTCAGAACACAAATCACTCCCTGGCAAGTCAAGAAAGAAACAGATGCATCTGAAATCAGAACACCATGGGGAGGAAGGACAGAGGAGGCCATAGACAGACAGGTGAAAAAAGCGAGAGAAGAAATATTCTAGAATGGAAGACAAAGCCCTCGAAGAGCCCCAAGAGGTGTGCCCATTGAGTGTGGGTGTGGTTGTACACATTCCTATTTTAGCAAGGAGTAACAATAGGTTTGATCATCCTCCCACCTGACAATCCTCCTGTATCTCCCCAGAAGGCAAGAATGACTCAAACCAAACAGTCACACCTCAACAAAATAGACAAAGGTGAAATGCAAGCCAGGCTTGGGAAAGCTCCCAGCACACATCTGAGCAGCCACACTGCTGGGACAGCTGCCAGGTATGATTGGGGAGTGGCTGCTACACCACAACAGGACCTCTGTGGAGCCTTTGCAAAGGAGGACCATTTTAACCAGGGGCAGGGCCTGCCACCTTATGACCTGA
>NW_007097315.1:0-868 GCF_000164805.1 Carlito syrichta
CTGGCGATAGACTCGGAGCCTCTCCTTACCTTCTGCCATGTTGAAGTCCCATGCAGGGTGGGACAAGGGAAAGACTGCATTGATGAAGTCCGGATTCTGGGTAGGCTGCCTGTCTTCTCCCAGAACCAATTTCCGGGCTTCCACCTGGATGCCTTCCCTTTCCTCCATGGTTAAAGAGAAACTTTAAAAGCATTTGACAATCATCCCAGGTGGGCTGGTGGGTAAAAAGAATACTTTCTAGTAGGTCAGTAAGATCTTTTGGATTATCAGAGAATTTAGCAGTTTGGGTCTTCCAATTGTATAAATCAGAGGTGGAGAACGGCCAATAGTGCAGGGGTTGTTCTCCAGTTTCATCTGGGGGCCTGAGTGCGCAGAGGGTGAGCATAGTGTAGTCTGCAGGTCCCTTATCCAGAGCTGGGGCTTCCCGAGTGGTGCGCCCCCGCATCCCCACCGCTGGTCCATGCTGAGGCTCCTCCACTTGTGGCACAGGAGCCAGTTCCCCAGCAGCACCTTCCACAATCGCTGGGGGTGCTGAGGGAATATTAGGGTAGGGGGGAGGAAAAAGCAAATCCTCTGGCTCTGAGTCCTGCAGGACCAGATAGAATGGGGGTTTGGTTGGCCCTTCAGCTTCCAGGGGTCTGCCATCCTTAGCCTTCTTTTCCCATGTGGCCAAGACTCGGAGCGCTGGTGCTGTTTGACATGGAATAAAGGACTTGGCCCATGGGGGGGATATTAATTACATCCTGCCATACCATATGTAAGGCACCTGGTCAGGGCAGCCACGAGGTCCGTCCTGGAAAATAACATGCTTAACCTGTAATACAAGACTTAGTGAGAAAGTGCCCTCTGGTGGCCATCCTACAGTGAA
>NW_007097316.1:0-816 GCF_000164805.1 Carlito syrichta
CTGAGCGAATCGCCCGACCCCGCGGGTTCGAGACCCGCCCGGGCGCCTCGGCGACACCCTATCTCCACACACACACACACACACTCACACACACACACACACACACACACACACACACACACACACACGCCAGGCACGGTAGCGCACGCCTGTAGTTCTCCCGCCCAGGGAACCCGGCGAGACCTCATCTCTACAATAAATCAAAAATAGCCGGGCGTGGTAGCACGTGCCCGTAGTTCCAGCTACTCGGAAGGCCGAGGCAAAAGGATCGCCAGAGCACGGCAGGTCAAGGCTGGGGTGGCCAGGAGTGTACCACTGCCCTCCAGCCCGGGTGACAGAGTGAGACTCCAACTCATTAAAAAAAAAAAAAGAAGAAGAATCATCTCTAGGTGGGACCAGGCCCGGTGTCTCACACCGAGAGACCCAAGAGATTCAAAAAAGCGATACTCGCCGTAAAAGAAGCGTTCACCGTATCTCATCCCCGCCTCACGTTCGCAATATTGAAATCTCACCTCAGACCCCGTAGGACTAGGCACATCCCGTCGCCCGTAGCGACCGCGATCGTGAAGTCACACAACGTCTTCAGCAGCGCGTGTACCCGGAACTCCCGTTAAGCTCCGTCCGCCCCAATCGCCGCGCCGACCTCCGCTTCCGCAACGGGACGTAAACGGTAAGCGATAAGTCCCTTCCGGACGTTCCCGCGCTCAGATCGCAGTCGACTCTGAGGCGCCAGCCACTCTCCCGGCGGGCTCTACGTCGACTCCACCTCGGGCTCCCATACCAAAGTCGATCTACACGCCGTGACCGTGTAAACCC
>NW_007097317.1:0-681 GCF_000164805.1 Carlito syrichta
AACAATCCTCAGCAAAAAAAACAAAGCAGGTGGTATCACAATACCAGACTTCAAACTTTACTATAAAGCTACAATCATCAAAACAGCTTGGTATTGGTACAGGAACAGGTATATAGATCAATGGAATAGAATTGAGATTCCAGAAGCAAAACCTCAATTTCTCAACCAACTCATCTTTGACAAAGCCCCCACCATCTACCACTGGGGAGAGGAGAACCTATTCAGTAAATGGTGCTGGAAAAACTGGCTGACCACATGCAGAAGATTGAAACAGGACCCCTATCTATCCCCATGCACAAAGGTTAACTCCAAATGCATCAGAGACCTAAATGCAAAACCTCAAACCATAAGAACCTTAGAAAAGGAAGGAGAACCTGACACCTGAGCTGTGGCGGTGGCGGTGGCTCCCACTCTCAGGCAGGGCTGGGCACAGTGCCTCCTGGGTACTCACAACCAAGTCAGGTGTGTGCGGATGTTGGTGCTCCCGGGGCTCGGAGGTGCCTGACATGCCTAGCAGGGACCAAGACTGCATACTGCTGAATAGGCAGACTGTAAAGCAGAGGGAAAAGTGAACAAAGCCAGAAGACCCTCATAAGGAAGAACAGGTCATTGCAGATGAGAAATAAAAAGCAACCCCACCTTCCCTCAAAAACAGAATTGAAGAGGGGAGGGAAAGGGGGA
>NW_007097318.1:0-760 GCF_000164805.1 Carlito syrichta
AAATTTTTCATTAGATGCCATCACATGACTTACATTCAGTAATAACCTAGATTAAGATATATACTGGAGCCTTGCCTTAGCATTGTCTTTGGAGAAGAGTCATTTTAGTGATTATTGAGTCATTTTAGAAGGGGTCTCTTTGACTCTATCAAATTCTCAAAGGTAGGACCTATCTCAGTCTAAACTATTTCTGGCTTTTAGTAGAGTCACCTAAAGTAATGTCCAATACAAATTAATAATGCTATGTATATAAATTTTTTTGTGTAAATAAATACATGCATGCATTTGTAATTGTTTTTATTTTTTTCAGTAAGATAAAACTTAGAGGCTGAAAAATGTAACTCTAATCCACTGTGCTTTAGAATAAAGAGCCCACACAAAAACAGGAAACTTAAATTCTCACCCTATTTAATTTCTGTGACAAATTAGTTTCTTCAAGATTCAGTCTCTGTATATATGACAAATGAAAAAAATCTCCAAGATTTATGCAAATTCTAAAGTATTATATTTACTTTGTCATTAGTTCAGGAAAATATGATAGATCACTTCTTGATTTGCACTACAAGAAACCAGGTGCCATGAAATGAAAATGTAACATGCACTTCTGTCTGCCAAAGTGTGTGCATTATATGTTCTGCTTTGGAATAAAAATGGGATGCCAAGTAAATTGCACCGTGGGTATTACTAAGGATACACTGTGTCAAACATCTGTAGGTGAGGCCTCCATATATATCTATAGTAATAAACCCTTCAGGTGATC
>NW_007097320.1:0-725 GCF_000164805.1 Carlito syrichta
ACTTGGTGAGACCTCATCTCTAAAATAAATCAAAATAGCTGGGCGTGGTGGTGTGCGCCTGTAGTTCTGGCTACTTGGGAGTCTGAGGTGAAAGGCTCACCGGAGCCCAGCAGGTCGAGGCTGCGGTAGCTGGGAGGGTGCCACTGCACTCCAGTCTGGGCAACAGAGTGAGACTCCAGCTCAAAAAAATAAAATAAGAAATAAAATGAAATAAAATATTAGAGTTACTTTATCAAAAGATATATTCATAGCATGACTTAGAGATCTCAGAAACATGAGTAGTAGTTACACTTCATCCATGAAATTATTAGCTTAATTCTAGCATTTTCTCTGATATATATAATTCCTTTCTTTACGTTAATTCAATGCAGTGAACCCTTTATTCAAAAATAAGAAAGAAGGCCTCAATCTGCTTAAAAGTGAATTTATTATTTTTTGATTTTCTATTACTCCTTTTTATTCAGGTATATCCCCAAACTTTTTTTTTTTTTGAGTTGGAGTCTCACTCTGTTGCCCAGGCTGGAGTGCAATGAGATGCTCATGGTCACTGTAGCCTCTACCTGCTGGGCTTAGGAAATCCTTCTGCCTCAGCCTTTCAAGTAGCTTAAACTATAGATGCACACCACCACACCCTGCTAATTTTTTGATTTATTGTAGAGATAAGGTCTCACCAAGTTGTTCAGTCTGGTTTTGAACCCCCAGGCTCAGGCAATCCTCTCACCTCG
>NW_007097321.1:0-723 GCF_000164805.1 Carlito syrichta
AACTCCTGCAAAGACCTTGCTTGAAAAGAGAAGGGGTACATGAGGTAGGGGGATAGTGACTGGGGAGCCTTTCCAGGTCTGATGATTACATATGGACTTAAATTCTGGGCATGGTAGTGCATGCCTGTAATTTTGGCTACGTGGAAGGAGGAGGCAGAAGGATCACTGGAGCCCAGCATGTTGAGGCTGCGGTGGCTGGGAGTGGACACTGCACTCCAGTCTAGGTGACAGAGTGAGACTCCAACTCAAAAAAAAATTTCCTTGGTACATGCAGACACCTAAAGTCAATTGCTTCCCAAGGCTCCCTTTATCTTTTAATCACTAACCATTAAGGATGACCCAGAAATGCAGGTTAATTGCACCTGGCATGCTACCTAGCAAAGGATTTCTTCAAGGAAAAGGCCTGCAGTTCCTAAGAGTACCCAGGACTGGTGAATTGCTGACAGGTTCCCAAGCCACAGACTGGAAGGGGCAGAGTTCCATTTAGGAGCTGAAGGATTTCCTGCCCAGGATTCAACCTCCTCAACCTTTGTCATAAGGTTGCATCAGAACCCAGCCTTTTCTTTGGTGCCAGAACTAAGCAGTGTTGCTGGTGTTGGGGACCACATCTTTCGCCTCTTCTTGGGCTCCTCCCCTCTGACTCCTAATGCCACTGTTAACAGAATGCAGCTTGCAACATGGCACCCATATGCACGCAGTTGCCTCTACTTGAATTATTCACAA
>NW_007097322.1:0-817 GCF_000164805.1 Carlito syrichta
TCTTGTTGATGGAGTGAACCTTTTATCATTATGTAGTGGCCCTCTGTATCTTTTTTAATTTTTGATAGCTTAAATGTTATTTTGTCTGAAATTAGGATCGCGACTCCTCCTTTCTTTTGTGTTCCATTCGCCTGAAAATTTGTTTCCCATCCTCTTACTTTGAGTCTGTGTATGTCCTTTCTAGTGAGATGGGTCTCTTGAAGGCAGTATATTGTTGCCTGGTGATATTTTATCCATTTTGTCATTCTATGTCTTCTCAGTGATGCGTTTAGTCCATTCACATTCAGACTAATTATTGAAATGTGAGAGTTCATCCCTATCATGGAGTTCTTATTGAGTTATTGTTCTTCCACTTGGTTTTTTCTTTTTTCTTTTTTTTGTCTTTCTTTTGCTTTTGGGGTTGGTTCGTGTATATTTTATTCTTTTCCCTGTACTCTTGTGAAGAACGTTGTTCTTTTTTCCTTTTCTTCTGTGTTTAGTACTTTCTTAAGTGTTTCATGTAGAGATGGTTTTGTGGCTGCATAAGTTCTTAGGGATTGGATATCTGGGAAAGATTTTAATTCTCCCTCACTGATGAAGCTTAGCTTGGCTGGGCAGGTTATTCTTGGTTGAAATTGTTTATCCTTTAGGACTTTGAAGATAGGGCTCCAAGCTCTCCTAGCCTGCAGGGTTTCTGCAGATAAATCTGCTGCTATTCTGATTGGTCTTCCATGGTGGGTGATCTGGCCTTTTTCTCTTGCTGCCTTTAGGATTTTTTCTTTTGTGCCTACTTTATTTAGGCGAATTATATGTGTCTAGGAGTTGGTCTCTCATTTGT
>NW_007097323.1:0-1211 GCF_000164805.1 Carlito syrichta
CAGCATTTTAAAATTCTAGTGAAAAAGTGCAAAGCTGTTTTCTAAAACAGTAATGGGCTAACCCTCTATTGCTAAGGAATTATTGAAAAGCAAATTCACTTATTTCCATAGCTTTCCAATTTCTTTTGGTGGGAAGGGGAAGTTTCTTTGTATTGTTCTTCTTAACGTTCTGGCAAACTATTTTAAACAATATGGTTGCATATAAAATTTTATTGCAAAGTCTAAAATTTAAGCCAAAAACAGCCACCTTTTAACTGGTTTTGTGAGTACTTTCAGGGTTAAATATAGTATAATGTTGACTCTCTTCTTTGAAAAAGCTAGGCCACCAAGTATATCAGAAGGTGAAGTATAATAATTATTAAATTGTTCTGATTACCTGCTAAGAGATTAAGGAATGAACAAACTATGGAGATAATAGTAAATTTTGTAAAATGCTGAGCATTTATGATCTTAAGTGATAAATAGCTAGTTTGTCACTTGGTATAGTTGGTCAGTTTACAAAGCATCTTGACTTGCTATAGTAGAAAATTTAATTGAATATTTTTAGGGATAAAAAATATTAGCTCACATGTTACTACTTGTATTTGGAGATAATTTTTAGATTATTCAGAGAAAGCTTTGGATGTCAAATGACTATGATCAGTGGGGACTCCTGTTTTACACTGTATTTCTATTTGATTTTTGAGATATTTATGTTTATATAAAGTCACTTTGGAAAATTACTTGGAGAAAGTTATTTTTCAAATTTATCTAATTAGTTTCAAAGGAAATGTTAGCAGATGTTTGTTATTTTTAAGTAGAGGGATTATTTTTCAATTTTAAAAAATTTCCTTTTGTGTACTTTTTGTCTCCATTTGGCTGTCTGATAAGTATCTTTTTTACAAAAAGATCCAAACTTATTACTATTTTCCCAGTGTTCACTACCTCAGTTAATAGTTCAAATCAGGGAGGCCTCATTAATGCCTCTCTTTCCTGTATACCCTGCATTCAATCTACCAGCACAAGCTTTACTTTAAAAATATAACCAAAACTAGCTGGGCATGGTGGCTTATGCCTGTAATTCCAGAATTTTGGGAGGCAGAAGTGAGAGGATTGCCGGAACCCAGGGATTCATGACCAGCCTGGGCATCTTGGCTAGACCTTGTCTCTACAATAAGTCAAAAGAATTAGCTGAGTATGGAGGTCTGTGCCTGTATTTTCAGCTACTTGAA
>NW_007097324.1:0-800 GCF_000164805.1 Carlito syrichta
TGAATGAGTGCTACACACTCACTTGTAGAAAAGCAGTGCTTGCCTTCTGTTTGAGCCCTGAATCGTTTTACCCCTTGGCGTTTCTATAGGCTAGGAAATGCAGTCACTCTCGCGTTGGCCTTGCTGAATAAGCGTAGACGGCCTCTGTGAGGCTTGTTGTGCATGTGCATCTTCCCGGGGAAGGAGCTTTTCAAAATGTGCAGCGCTCTTTAGGGGCTATCTATGTTATTCTCACTTGGTGCATGCTGCAACACATGAGTCTGAGTCTCGCGGTTTTCTTCTCATTTGGACTTCGGCTGTGCAGAGCGCCTCTGTTTGAACTAAGAGTTCTCTCATGGGACACGCTTTGCCCATGTGCAGCTCTACGCTGCCACCCAGGGGGCGATTGGAACCCCACAGTGGAGCAAGAAGGCATTACTTGGTGAATTCCCTGGGTGCATTCTGAAATGTTTCTCCCTTTCAAATTTTTGTGTGGGAGGATACACAATTGCTCTGCCAAACGCATTGACGGAAAAGAGCTGACTGCCTTGGTGGTGCTTGTTTTGAATGTCCGTCTCCCTTGGAAAGAGCTGTGTGAGAAGTGTGCTGCACTGTGAGGTTCTGGCACTGAGTGTGCGTGCTGTCATTCCTCCTTCACACTTGTTCCCTTTCGTGTATCTTACGCTCTACAGGGTGACTGCTTTGGCGTGCGGCTTGTCAACCTCTCCCATGCGGGAATGCTCATCTCCCCTGTGCCACAATGAGGGATCTGAGACATTCACAGTTACTTGTGGGAAGGCATTATGTGTGACTCGGGGGAA
>NW_007097325.1:0-322 GCF_000164805.1 Carlito syrichta
ACCATAAAAAACTTATAAAATGAAGGAAATACCCTCATGGAAATCGGAACTGGTATCCAATTCCTGAACGAAACCCAAAACCCACAAGTCATAAGAGAGAAGATAGACAAGTGGGACCTTATTAAACTGACAACCTTCTGCAAAGCCAAAGAAACCATCAAGAGAGCAGGGAGACAGCCTACAGATGGGGAAAAAGTATTTGCCAACTCCAGGTCTGAAAAGGCTTAACATCCTGGATCTACAAGGAACTCAAACGTGTTGAAAAGAAAAAAACAAACAACCCCATTATAAAATGGGGCAAAAGATATGAACAGACACTTCA
>NW_007097326.1:0-762 GCF_000164805.1 Carlito syrichta
AATATTTTACATCAGGAGTGCATGAGAATGAAGTAACATAACAAGATCTTTGTATAAATGCAATGTCTATATTGTTTCCCTTTTACATAGAAGCATGACACATTTTGATTTCTCATGCGTAAGGTAGGACTACATTTAGCGAAAACAACAACAACAACAACAACAAAAATCAAGGGACCCAGCTCTCAGCCCACACGTGATTTAAGTTCTCAGCCCACACGTGACTTAGTAAGAACCAGTAATTGGAATCAGGGTTTGTAGACCTTGACCAGGATGCTGACAAAAACACCCCTTCCAGCTCTCTGGCCCAACCTCAGTGATACCGACTCCTGGGATCTGACGTCTGGCTTCAACACTAATCCTGGTTGCCACCAATATTCTGACACACATTCAGCCTGCGGTAAGAGTTAAGCGTGTTTCTTCCTGGTTCTCTCCAAAACCAACTTGTGCAGGACATCAGGTGGAGAGAAGAACTGAAACCTGGGTTATAGTGTACAAACAATTATCTTAGCCTTTGCAGTGGAAGTACATCACATTCTGTTTCTTTTATTTCTGCAAATGATGCTAATTCCTGCCAGTGTTAAGTTTCAGATTTACCCTATTTGTTTAACTAAATTGTCATTAAATTGCTCTGAGGAGTTACTTATAAATAATTTATTGATCATGGTATGCCTGTTCACAATATACTCAGATGTCACATTTATAAGTGAAAGCATTTTAAAATTAGATGTCAGTCTTTATTTTCATCATTTCCACTTGTTT
>NW_007097327.1:0-457 GCF_000164805.1 Carlito syrichta
GGAGCTGTGTTGTATTGGTGGTACAAGCATGGACATGTACAAGGCCTCAGAGTAGGCGACATTGTTATCATTTCCATCTTGAGTTAGTGAAAAACTAAAAATCTTGAGCTATCTTAGGCTTCCTGTGTAATCTCAATAATCATTCGTACATGGTGTTTTGAGAGGGGAAATAATAAAAAGATATGAATTGTTGACAGTTATGTCTCTGAATACAGTCGTATAAAGCCAAATATAACTATAAAGAAGATTAAGATTGCTTTGCATAATAACATGAAAGTTGTTTCTAAAATTGTAGCATGCAATATTTTTGCATATTATTACCTTCAGGAAAATAATCATTCCTTATTAACATGGAATTAGACATAACTAAATCTGAGAATCGCTGTATTTCTTTTGAGGATGAGATGTGTGTGTGTGTGTGTGTGTGTGTGTGTGTGTGTGTGTGTGTGTGTGAGCC
>NW_007097328.1:0-1372 GCF_000164805.1 Carlito syrichta
GTAGATTGAATGCAGGGTATACAGGAAAGAGAGGCATTAATGAGACCTCCCTGACTTGAACTATTAAGTGAAGTTGAACACTGGGAATATAGTAATAAGTTTGGATCTTTTTTAGAAAAGATACTTATCAGACAGCCAAATGGAGACATAAAGTACACAAAAGGAAATTTTTTTAAATTGAGAAATAATCCCTCTACTTAAAAACAAACATCTGCTAACATTTCCTTTGAAACTAATTAGATAAATTTGAAAAATAACTTTCTCCAAATAATTTTTTGAAGTGACTTTATATAAACATAAATATCTCAAAAATCAAATAGAAATACAGTGTAAAGCAAGAGTCCCCACTGATCATAGTCATTTGACATCCAAAGCTTTCTCTGAATAATCTAAAAATTATCTCTAAATACTAGTAACATGTGAGATATTTTTATCCCTAAAAATATTAAATTAAATTTTCTACTATAGCAAGTCAAGATGCTATGTAAACTGACCAACTATACCAAGTGACAAATTAGTTATTTATCACTTAAGATCATAAATGCTCAGCATTTTACAAAATTTACTATTATCTCCATAGTTTGTCCATTCTTTAATCTTTCAGCAGGTAATCAGAACAATTTAATAATTATTATACTTCACCTTCTGATATACTTGGTGGCCTAATTTTTCAAAGAAGAGAGTCAACATTATACTATATTTAACCCTGAAAGTACTCACAAAACCAGTTAAAAGGGGGCTGGTTTTTGCTTAAATTTTAGACTCTGCAATAAAATTTTATATGCAACCATATTGTTTAAAATTGCTTGCCAGAACCTTAAGAAGAACAATACAAAGAAACTTCCCCTTCCCACCAAAAGAAATTGGAAAGCTATGGAAATAAATGGATTTGCTTTTCAATACTTAGCAATAGAGGGTTAGCCCATCATTGTTTCGAGAAAACAGCTTTTCTCTTTTTTACTAGAATTTTAAAATGCTGAGATGTACTTAAAGATATGTTCTGTCCCCTTGAGCAAAAGAACACTTAACCATGAATGCTCCCTACACCTCTACACCTGCTCCTAAGCTTCCCAGTACTATACATTTCTCAGCCATTCCATATGTGAACAAAGACCAGGCAATGAAAATAATGTCCTTAAGCTCAGCGTAATTTGTGAAAAGACTGCATTGTCACAATTATTTAAGGGAAAAAAATACACACACAAACTCACGCATATATGTATATAAACATTTAATATAATAAAAGTTAGTTTAAAGACCTTAAGAGAAAGTATGAAGTGTATAACATAACACTTCTGGGAGTTTCAGCCTTAGGCAGTCAAACGCCAAGGCAGTATTTTATGAACTGAAGATATTCTGGGGAGGGGCATCC
>NW_007097329.1:0-778 GCF_000164805.1 Carlito syrichta
CGCTGAACGTCTTCTTCTCCAGTACAACCAAAATGATTAGAAAAGTGCAAAGTACATTTTGCAGTGATTAGGCAAAAATAAAATCTAGTCACAGAAAACTTTTATCTGTGACCTTCTCCACCAAGCTAAATAGTCAAAGAAATCTGCTCATTTACAACTTTCTCAGAGTCTGAATTTCCTTTGCTGATCTAGCACACTGACCAGTTTCTACATGGAGGGTGGTCACTTTTTACAGTCATTTTGAATACAGATGTGTGCTATTTGGGAACTCTGCATGTGCAGATAAAATTGTGAATTTCTGTCTGGAGAATTTATGGTAGTAACGAGGTCTAATGACGTTGTTAGAAAGAAAAAAATGTTATTTACCAAAAAAACTTGATGGGATAATTTGACTTGCTGTGTTTTACAACTGATGATAAGAAGAATGTTGATTGCAAATAAATCACTGCCTCTAAATGCCTTCAAACAGTTTGTGTTTGCTCCCTTCAGATCAAAGTTAAACTTGGGAGATTATGAAAACTGGACTGGGCCCAGGAAACAGCTGTTTCCCTCCTGGCAGTGCACAGCTTCCAGTCTAAGCATTAATATTTTACAGGATAAGCCCAACTTTTGTATTTTTTAATATGGTGTTTTGTTATTGTTGTCAATCATGGCCAGGATTAAAATTTTAAATTATCTGTCATTACTAAAGACCTTTAAGTGTGGGTGAACAATTATATAGAGGCAAATTTGGGAGATAAGAGGCTTGAGCTTTCCTTTTCAATCATTAGTGGGTTCA
>NW_007097330.1:0-755 GCF_000164805.1 Carlito syrichta
GACTCAATGCCAAGAATGGGGAGATCATTAAACAGATTGCTTCTCAGCCGGGCTCGGTGGCTCAGCCTGTAATCCCGCGCCTTTGGGAGACTGAGGTGAGTGGATTGCCTGAGTCCGTGGGTTTGAGACCCGCCTGGGCAGGCGAGACCTCATTTCTACAAAATATCAAAAAATCAGTCGGGCATGATAGCGCATGCGTGTAATTCTGGCTACTCGGAAGGCTGAGGCGGAAGGATCGCCAAAGCCCAGCAGATCGAGGCTGCGGTGGCCGGGAGCGGCCACTGCACTCCAGTCTGGGCGACAGAGTGAGACTCTAACTCAAAAACAAAAAAAAAATAGATTGCTTCTCAAAAAGGCTGGAAAATTTCTAAAAACAGTAAATAATGTAATAAATGTTTAGGGTATCATTTTGATTGAAAAAGTCTGGGAACAAAACAGAACATAAAATATGATCTTTATTTGTGATTATATTTACATGTCTAACAAAAATATAGGAATATTGCCAAGGGTCAAATCTGAATGAAAGGATGATTTCTCTTATGTAAATTTTTGTATTTTCTTAAATTGTATTCAAATTATTTGTACCAGAAGAAAAAAAAATTAGTAAACTATTTTAGTCTATCTGTATGTAATTCAGATCATCAGCAGGACCCTTGGGAGTGAAGTGACCACACGAAGCACTCACTCTTTCAGCCATCAGGATACTACTACTCACTCTCCTTAACTGTCACTGAATTGACCACTGGCCTCATGTG
>NW_007097331.1:0-529 GCF_000164805.1 Carlito syrichta
CTGGTGTGTGAATGACTGAGTGGAAAAGGGAGAGTCATGCTTTCTTGTCCCCTACTGAGTTGGTAGCAGATTCAGGGCAGGGTTTTGAGTCTTCTACTCCCTATTACACTATTAGCCCTAAACTCAAAGGAGTTGATAGGTTTTGTCATTCTTTTTAACAAGGGGAACATTTTTTTTCACAGCATAAGAAGAAAGCTAACTGGAATTAACTTATACTTTATTTTTAAAAATCAGTGCATGCCTAGAGGCCAAATAGTAGAATTGTCAAACCATTAGAAATTTTCTAAATCAGAATGAAAACAAATACCAAGGGAAAATAAATATGCCCTTCTGAACTGTGTGTAATTGGGTTCAGAGAAAACTTTCTAATTTTATTTGCTTTCATTTTTATGCTACTTCACAATCACCCCAAGTTGCTAGGCAACAAAATTATTATGGAACTGGCTCAGAATTTGCTGTATAATAAATCAGTCTCCGTGACTGAAAACACAGAGAGAAATGTCAATGAGGGAGAAAGGTTTTATTCTCC
>NW_007097332.1:0-754 GCF_000164805.1 Carlito syrichta
GTGCTTTGCCATCACTCTGCTCTTCAATCTGACAAAAATTAAAAGGGGAAAAATATAGAATGAATATTGTCACAGACAAAGCCAAAGAGTAATTAACTGGAAGATATGAATAAATCTAAATTGAATGTAATTCGACAATATATTTTTTAAAAGCAATATAATGGTGTTCATTCACATGGATGTGATTTAATCATTCCACACTAAATTGTTCAGGCACTAAGTATAAAATTTTATCTAAGTTATCAGCTTTTTGGATTCCACATTTCAATAAGATTAAAGGTTATGAAAAAATTCAAAGCAATATTATAGAATTATCCACTGAACTTAATTTCCAGGGAATAAAAGAAAAAACTAGTTTAAATTGAGAAGAGGTATGTGGAACAATACAACAGAACTCATAAAATGATTTCTCAGTACAGAATTTTAGTAGAAAACCAAACTTTTTTAAAAAGAGAAAACAATGTTTTAGATAAGAAAATTTTAAAAATTCTTCCAGTTCTAAAGCAGAAGTGGTGATTATTACAATTTAAAATCTAACCCCAATATGCTAGAGATAATGGGAGCAGAGCACAAGCTAGAGGAAATAAATAGAGAATAAGTTCTAAAATACATTTATGACTAAAATACATCAGTCCTAAAAACAAACTCCCTAGTAAGACCGTATTTGATTGTTCTTTGCTTTTTTTTAGAGTCTTTGTATGGTTGAAAACTGACAAGTAGGTGAATTAAGATCTATTAATATGAGTTTAACTTT
>NW_007097333.1:0-748 GCF_000164805.1 Carlito syrichta
CATTGTGAAGTGAAAATATTTCCCAAGATACGGCATTTAGGTTCTACTACAAAATTCATTGTTCTGGGGATATGCGCGTGTGTGAGAAGGTGATGTGTGCTTGTGAGTGCGTGTTTCATCACCGGCCCTATCCCCAAATCAGCTGAGGGAGGGTGAGTCACAGACTTGAAGTCCAGCTTGCGCTTCAGGGCTGCTTCACAGAGTCCCGCGATGTGGGCGCCCGGGATGGAAACACATGCGGCAGATTCCACCTGAGCCTTGATGTGAGACACCGAGACATCGCCAGGCAGCCGATGGAGGCGACCTCCGGGTGTCCCCTAAGGTGAGTGACAGGCTTCCCCGGGGGAAGAGGTGGGAGGGCCCCTGTTACAATAATTCACTACGTGAACCTCGCGGACGGGATGTCAGCCTCCGGTGTCCCGTGAAGCTGACCGCTCTCCCTCGACAGCACCCCGTCACTTGCCGCTTTTGCTGCCTATATCTGCTTTCTCAAGGTCGCATCCTCGGGTTCTGTGCTCAACGACATCTCGTGACTAACAGTTTGAGGGCTGACACTTGTTTTCTCAAGAATTGCATCTCAAGGCCATATCATCATCATCATCATCATCCCCGGACCGCTTCTTCGAGGCCACGTGACCACCAACCTCTGCTTTCTCTAGGCTCTGCGTGCTACGTGACCACCAGATCCCGGCGAGGGGTGTAAAATGGGGCCCACAGAAACAGACGGGTGCTGGTTTCTCTTTGAATA
>NW_007097334.1:0-524 GCF_000164805.1 Carlito syrichta
CTGTTAATTAACAACTGTCTCATTCATTTTTATTATATACATTAAACAGTATTTTCTTTGTGGCTGATAGGTAATTACATAGTGGCTAAGTGCAGTTTGTTTCTGTATTACATCTTTAGTATTTCTGCATAAACAGACTGTAAAAGTAATCTGGAAATTTAGGTTCTCAGAATTTAGAAGAGAAAAACAAAAACAATAGATTGAAACTAAGATGCATATGTGCTATCTCTAAGTATACAGATATATTTGTTTTTCCTGTTAGGTATCTGCTCTTTTAAATATGTGCTAATGTCATTTTGACTTGCATATGTAAAACTTAACTATAATCATCCTTTATGTCAAAAATGACAATTACTGTATTCTGTGTATGTTCTGCTTTAAACTCACACATATTTGACCACTTGCCTTTTGATCTTATGTCTGTGTTTTAAAAACAAGTCAGTATCATCTACACAATTTATACTGTGGCTACCCATATGTACTTAATAATTTATTGTCACTGATTTCCACTATGTTTTAACAAC
>NW_007097335.1:0-615 GCF_000164805.1 Carlito syrichta
CGTTCTTGCTATTGTGAACAACGCTGCGATAAACATACGTGTGCAGGTATCTTTTTTATAGAGTGATTTGTGTTCTTCAGGGTATATTCCCAGTAGGGGGATTGCAGGGTCATATGGAAGGTCAATTTTTAGAGCTTTTAGGAATCGCCACACTGCTTTCCACAGAGGTTGCACTAGTTTACACTCCCACCAACAGTGTAGAAGTGTTCCCTTTTCACCACACCCTCTCCAGCGGCTGTTATTTTTTGAGTTGTTGATAATTGCCATTCTGACTGGAGTTAGGTGGTATCTCGGTGTGGTTTTGATTTGCATCCTGATGATTAGTGAGGTTGAGCATTTCTTCATGTGTTTGTTGGCTGCTCAAATGTCTTCTTTTGTGAAGTGTCTGTTCATGTCTTTTGCCCATTTTATAATGGGGTTGTTTGTTTTCTTCTTTTCAGTACGCTTCAGTTCCTTGTAGATCCAGGATGTTAAGCCTTTGTCAGACCTAGAGTTGGCAAAGACTTTTTCCCAGTCTGTAGGCTGTCTCCCTGCTCTCTTGATGGTTTCTTTGGCTTTGCAGAAGCTTGTCAATTAATAAGGTCCCCATTTGTCTATCTTCTCTCTTAAATCCTG
>NW_007097336.1:0-763 GCF_000164805.1 Carlito syrichta
GACCCTGAAGAAATACAAAAGATCATTAGAGACTACTACGTACACTTGTATGGAAACAAACTTGAAAACCAGAAGTAAATGGAAGACTTTCTGACATCACACAACCTACCTAGGTTGGAACAAGAAGAAATTGAGACCCTAAATAAACCAATAACAATCAAGGAAATCGACCACGTAATAAGAAAACTTCCTACAAAAAAAAGCCCTGGTCCAGATGGCTTTCGAGCAGAATTGTACAAGACATTTAAGGAGGAACTGATACCAATCCTACTGAAGGTATTCCAGGCGATTGAAAAAGATGGAACTCTCCCCAAATCATTTTACGAAGCCAACATCACATTGATACCCAAGCCAGGTAAAGACCCAACAAAGAAAGAGAACTACAGGCCAATATCTTTGATGAACATAGATGCTAAAATTCTCAACAAGATCCTAGCAAACCGGATTCACCAATACATCTCAAAAATCATCCACCATGACCAAGTAGGCTTCATTCCTGGCATGCAAGGCTGGTTCAATATTCGTAAAACCATAAATGTAATTAAATACATCAACAGATGTCAAAACAAAAACCACATGATCATATCACTAGATGCAGAAAAAGCTTTTGATAAAATCCAGCACCCCTTCTTGATAAAAACCCTTGAACATCTAGGCATATGGGGAACATACCTCAAAATAGTAAAAGCCATCTACGAGAAACCCACAGCCAGCATACTCCTAAATGGACAAAAATTGGAACCAATTCCCCTGAAAACTGGAA
>NW_007097337.1:0-725 GCF_000164805.1 Carlito syrichta
GGTGTACAATGAAGTTTCATTCAGGCACCCTGTAGATAAGAAGTGTTTTCTGATCCCCCGACAGATATTTGCTACTGTTATTCCCATCCCCCTCCCCCCCATAGTTTCCCAGTACCATCAGTCATTTTCTCATAGTATTGCATTGGATGTTCAAGGTCCATTATATGAGTGAGAACATGTGATATTCGGATTTTTGTTTTTGTGAGAGGTCACTCAGTATTATAGACTCTAGTTCCATCCAGGTTGCAGCGAAATTCATGATTTTGTTCTTTTTTATGGTTGCGTAGTATTCCATCGTGTATATGTACCACATTTTTTTAATCCAGTCCTCTTTTGATGGGCAGCATGGTTGTTTCCAGGTTCTTGCTATTGTGAACAATGCTGCGATAAACATACGTGTGCAGGTATCTTTTTTATAGAGTGATTTGTGTTCTTCAGGGTATATTCCCAGTAGGGGGATTGCAGGGTCATATGGAAGGTCAATTTTTAGAGCTTTTAGGAATCACCACACTGCTTTCCACAGAGGTTGCACTAGTTTACACTCCCACCAACAGGGTAGAAGTGTTCCCTTTTCACCACACCCTCTCCAGCAGCTGTTATTTTTTGAGTTGTTGATAATTGCCATTCTGACTGGAGTTAGGTGGTATCTCAGTGCGGTTTTGATTTGCATCTCCCTGATGATTAGTGAGGTTGAGCATTTCTTCATGTGTTTGTTGGCTGCTCGA
>NW_007097338.1:0-822 GCF_000164805.1 Carlito syrichta
TTCGGGCGGGCGACACAGCGAGACTCCGCCCGAAAGACATGAAAAAAAAGCGTCAGGAACGCAAGCACGAGCCACCACACCGAGCTACGGCGACTCCTCTTCCCGTGCGTGTCCTCAGTCAGAAGAAGGAAGGCAAAGGCAGGGGCCCACGTCGACCACGGGTGACGCCGACAGTACCGCCAGCGTTCATCCGAGAAGAGATCCCCATCCACGTCCCGAGCCTCCCTCGCTCACCGTCGCATCCAAGGGACAGACAGGGCACCGGCGGCAAAATCATCACCCCGTGCTTTCTTTTTCACGTCGATCTTTTCAGTCTTCCACGTCTCAAAAGGCGCACACGGAAACAACCGGACATCAGAGCCGAAGGGGAAAGCGAACGGCAGCCCACTCCTCCTCCCGCCTCGCGAAAGTCATCCAGGCCTCGACGAGTCCAGACGCGCCTCGGACGGAACGGCGACACAGGAGACAGCGCGGAGATCGTCCTCAGCTCGAAAACGAGGCACGCCAAAAATCAGTCAGAAGTCTCCAGAGGAACCAGGCGCACGAGGATCATCATCTCGACATCAACAGCACCGTCACCGGAAGAGACCGTCTCGAACCGGAAACTCTTCCACGAGGCCCAGGCGAGAGGATCCCTCGAGGCCAGAAGTCGGAGACGAGGCTCAGGAACACAGCGAGACCCCCCCCCCACACCTACACGAAACAGAAAAACAAGAAGAAAGGAAGGAAGATCAGAGCCGGCCGAAAGAGGGGGTCTCTCCGCAGCACCCGTCTTCCCCTCCATCCGCATCTCCGTCCCGTCGCCTACCTCCAAGTCGAGCC
>NW_007097339.1:0-836 GCF_000164805.1 Carlito syrichta
TTGTTTGCTTTTTACTCTTTTCTGGCCTTTTGTTTCTTTCTATACATTAATTGGTATGTATGCCTGTTTCCTCTCTTACTCTTCTCTCTCTCTAATCTCTTCTTTACCCCCCTTATTCCATTATTTTCCTTTTTCTTGCCTCCTTTAGTTCCAGGGAGCAAACCTAAACCCCACTGCATGGAAAGACTGTAAGGTGGGGGAAGTGGGTTCCAGTGAACCCATACACCTGTTGGTGGATATTGGGATCTGCAGATAGATTCTGAATTACAACTCCCCCTCAATTAAATCTCAAAACAGTAAAAAGTACAGCCCCAAACCACAGTCCAGCCTCAAAAGTGAACAAAGCCAGAGGATGCTCATAAGGAAGAACAGGAGATTGGACAAGAAGAAGTAAAAGCAACTTCACATTTCCTGAAACACAGATTTAAAGAAGGGGAGGGAAACGGGGAGAGAAAGATCTACACAAATGAAGAAAAATGAAAAGAAGAATATGGGTCTATTACAGACCCCTGGGAGGTCAGACACTGAGAAAATTGACTTCAGAATGCAAACAATGAAAAGCCCCCAGAATGACTGGTCTCAAACTACAAACCCAGATATCAAGACATTAATGGAGAGATTAAAAAGAAAGAGAACTACAAGCCAATATCTTTGATGAACATAGATGTTAAAATTCTCAACAAGATCCTAGCAAACCAGATTAAATAACACCTCTCAAAAATCATCCAACATGACCAAGTAGCTTCATCCCTGGAATGCAAGACAGGTTCAACATTTACAGACACAAATGTAATTAAATACACCAACAGATGTCAAGCAAAGGCTACCTCATTATA
>NW_007097340.1:0-1579 GCF_000164805.1 Carlito syrichta
CTGTGTTTATATACAGCAGAATGACTGCGGTACAACACCTTCACCCTGGTAGATGGTTTGCTCACTTAAAAAAAAAACCCATTTAAACCTCAGGGATATCAAGGAGTGGGGTTGAAAGTCAAAGCAGGCAAAAGCAGGCACACAGTGTGCGTTGTTTGGAAACCTCTCTCCACACCCAATGGAACAGGAGTCGTGCTGCCTGCCACAAGTGTATGGATAAGTCTGGAACACAGCACCAATGAGGCACCATTGAGCACAGCTGGAGGGCAGCCTGGTGCCAGTCATCCGGGAGGGCAGCTGCCTTGCTGAGAAGACCAACGTGGCGCTAACAAGGGGTGGATCGCCCCCAGATGCGAGCCACGGTGCAGACACAGGGAGGCCCACTAAACTGTGTCCCTGCCATTCCCTTCTCTTGCTACTGAGTCTTGATGTGGAAGCTGCCATTTATATACAGCAGAATCATGGCTGTATGGAAGCTTCACCCTGGTAGTTGATTTGCTCGATTTTTTAACAAATTGGAAAAAATTTAATTGTGAGAGCAGTCCTGTAGGCCATTACTGCCCTCGGAGTTCTTCTGGGAGATGAAGTACTTGGAGAACTGGTGAGCCAAGAACCCACCAAGTGCCAGTGGCATGCAAGCAACTCATGACCCTCCTTTCCATTTCCTGTGAATATGCCATTGTTGGTGCAAAGGCTGCATGTCTTGGAGCAGTCTCCTGGGTTCCATCCTCCTTCAGGATGGGTTCACACCATCAGCAGAGTTGTTGTACATAGTCAAATACAGGCCAGGCGTGGTGGATCATGCCTGTAATCCCAGTAATTAGGGAGACAAAGGCAGGAGGATTGCATAATTTCAGGATTTTGAGACCTGCCTCCACAAAAATCCTGTATACAAAAGACCTTGTTCCACAAAAAAAAAAATCAAAAAATTAACCAGGCATGCTGTCATGTGCCTGCAGTCTCAGATATTTGGGAGGCTGAGGTGGGAGGATTGCCTGAGCCCAGGATGTCTAAGCAACAGTGAGCCATGATCATGTCTCTGCTCTTTCACCTGGGCAACAGAAGGAGACCTCAACTAAAAAAAAGAAAAAGAAAAAAAAGTACCTACATCTTGTCCACAGTGGACTGTGCAGAACACCCAGAGCTTGACTGAGTTGGCCTCTGACAGTATCACAGGGCCCCTCGACGTTTGCACCCATGATCCCAGACACCTTCCCTGCAACCCCTCTGCTGAGTACCCAGATGCTAGGTGAGAGCTGTCCTGTAGGTCATTATTGCCATCGAGGCTCTTCTGAGACATGAAGGACCGAAAGAACTGGTGAGCCGAGACCCCGCTGTGCACCACTGTCTCACATGCAAGCTGTGATCTCCTCCATGTCCTGTGTGAATGCACCACTGTTGGGGCAAGGGTGGGCATTGTTGTTCAAGCACCCTCTTCTGTGAGGTATGACTATATCCACCTCCAAGTGCCTGTGAGTGTTGGGGGTCAAGTTCACCATGGGCAGCTCGGACCCCAAGAATGTAAACCACTGCAGGTTTTGGTGGGTTGTGGATTTCTGAAGTGGCCACAGAGATTTCC
>NW_007097341.1:0-1045 GCF_000164805.1 Carlito syrichta
CTGATTCTTATCATGTAATTTCACATCTGATTTTGAAAATATGTTTATGAGTTCTGATGTTAACTAGTTACAGAGACTATGTTTAATTCTTAATACAATGTTTCTAAAATTGGAATTCACTATGTATTCTTAGAGGCTGAGAAACATTTTTTTTCTTTTTTTTCTATTTTTTTGAATTGGAGTCTCACCCTTTCACCCAGACTGGAGAATGCAGTGACCGCTCCGGGCCACCGCAGCCTCCACCTGCTGGGCTCCTGCTGGGCTCCAGGGATCCTTCCACCTCAGTCTTCCAAGTAGCTGGAACTACAGGCGCGCGCTACCATGCCTGGCTAATTTTTTGATTTATTGTAAAGATGAGGTCTCGCCAAGTTGCCCAGGCGGGTGTCGAACCTGCGGGCTCAGGCAATCTACTCACCTCAGCCTCCGAAGGTGCGAGATTACAGCCTGAGCCACCGAACCTGGCTTAAGAAACATTTTTTATTAGCACGAGTCCACATGCTATTCAAGACCATGAGACACTAGATTAGGTTATCTGTCTTTCCAGTTCAAAAAATGTTCTATTGTATTGCAGTCTATCAATAATTTATGGAGATCAAATTTTAAAAGCACACTTAGAGAAAGCAAACTTCACAAAAAGTGTTATGATATCTAAAGCAACCACGTTCTACTTGTTTTCCTTTTGAAATTATATGCAAAAACTTTTGAGATAACAATAAGCAGTCCGTAGGCAAAATTAAACAGGTCTGTCAAAGTTTTATAAGCAATGGTCACTAACTATCATTTCAAATGGTTGAACTACATATAACTAGAAGTCAGAAAATCCAGATTCTTTTCTAGTTTGCCTCTGGCTTGAAATAACACCTTGGTATTAGAGTGATTCATTCATGCAACCTCATTTTTCACAATTTTAGTACACCATGCTACTCAGTGAATAAAATGTGCAATAAATACCGAGAATTCATATTATAAGATGATAATCCATATGTTTAAAATGTTAATTTATATAATAATGAGGAAAATAAATCTACAAATACTCGCTTTTCTT
>NW_007097342.1:0-1360 GCF_000164805.1 Carlito syrichta
AAACCTTCACAGAGTTCCCATGAGCCTTTGACTGAGTTCTAATCTGTTCCTATGTGAGAAGAAATTTCTTCAAAGCCAGAAAATCACAATCAGAGAGCAATAGTCTAAAAAATTCCCTGCGTACAAACAGAACAGGGAATACTTCATGTTTTTGTCAGTGCAAATGGAAAGGTCTCCATATAGATATTAGAAAGAACATTTAGATGAATTTTACCTCAGTAACATCAGTATTTGGGCTATACTAGACTTGTAGTAATGCCTGCTCTGGAGGTCAAGAGGTAGAGAAGTCAACCTCTAGAGTGCCAATTTTTTTCTAAGAAACCTGAAAACTCAATTATATATCTAAAGAAAGTCCAAAATTCCTCAAAATAAATCCTACAATTAAATTAAATCTAACATCTAGTCAAAAATCGCCTGACTTTCAAAAAATCAGACACATATGATCTATAGAGAGGAGAAAAATCAATAAACAGCTTTAGAAATTATAGAGAAAAATTGGAACTAGTAGATAATGCTAGCAGATAATTTTCTTTCTCATTGATCTCTTATGCTTTCACATATCTTGTGAGCAAGACACACTGGTTTTTGTTATGTTTTTAAGAATGTTTCTACAGAGAACAGCTTTGATGATACAGACTTTTCCTCCATAAGTAGCAAATAATAAGTCTGTTTACAGCTTTAAAATAAAGAGACAGTGTCTCCCTCCAGAGCAAAATGCAGAAATCCTGAATGTCTGGTAAAGTTTTTAAAATGTCTCACGCTAGGGCAGAGCAGATGGGCTTACTGTCCATTACAAGAGATTCAAGTTTTCTGATTCAAGGTTTATCTCCTGTGGATCAACATATTTTGTGTTTTATACACAGGGTCTCATTTTGTTGCCCAGGCTGGCTTGCAGACGTGGTTTCATTCTCGATTCTTGGGCTCAATGATCCTCCTTTCTCATCTTCCTGAACAGCTAGAGGTGCCAGCGTGTTCCAGGCATGGGATCTTGCTATGCTTATCAGGCTGGTCTCAAACTTTTGGCCTCAAACAATTCTCCTAGATAAAACTCCCATAATATTGGAGTTGTAGGCATAAGTCACTGAATCCAACCTGTATCATATGATGAAATAATACTCAGCAGTTAAGGAAAAAAGGAAGTAATAATGCTCATTACAACATAAATGATTCTTCTTCTTCTTTTATTTTATTTTTTGAGTTGGATTCTCACTCCGTCACCCAGACTGGATTCAGTGGTATGCTCTCAGCCATCACAGCCTTGACCTTTTGGGTCCAGCGTTCTTTCCGCCTCCGCCTTCCAAGTATCCGGAACTACGGGCCCGTCCTACCATGCCCGTTCTAATTTTTGATTTATTACAGA
>NW_007097343.1:0-726 GCF_000164805.1 Carlito syrichta
CTAGGTGACTTAATCATCTGACTTATCTCGTAGCTAATGAGATGGCTAACAGACTCATCCAGCTGACAACACGTTAGCTAAGAATCTAGCTATCTAGCTACCTAGCTGACCATCCAGCTGACTTAACTTGTTAGCTAGCTAGTTAGCTAGCCTACTCAACCAGCTGACACAACCCGTTTGCTAAGTAGCTAGCTAGCTGACTCAACCAGCTGACTTAACTCATGAGTTAACTAGGTAATGACCTGAGGCAGCCTGCTGACTTAAACCTTTAGCTAACTAGCTAGCTAACTGTCTTAACCAGCTGACTAAATTAGAAGCTGACTTATCTAGATGACTTAGCTAGCTGACTTAACTACTTAGCTAGCTGACTTAATTGGCTGACTTAACCAGTTAGCTAGCTGAATTAACTACATGAATTAAATAGTTAGCTAACTATTTAACTAGCTGAATAACCAGGTGACTTAATTAATTAGCCAACTATTTAGGTTGCAGGCTTAAGTAGCTGACTTAAATAATTAGATAGCCAGTGAGCTAGGTGACAGCTAGCTTACTTAGCTAGCTAGCTAGTTAGCTAGCTCACTTAGCTAACTGACAACTAGTTGGCTAATGAGCTAGCTAGCTGAATTAACGAGTTGGTTAATGAGTTAGGTAACTGTTTTAACTAGTTATTAACGAGTTAATTAGTTGGTTAACGAGTTAGCTAGGTGATTTACTAGTTGGCTGACA
>NW_007097344.1:0-532 GCF_000164805.1 Carlito syrichta
TGACATGTTCGTCCCCACCAGCTACACTGCCCTTCCCCCACATTTTCCATCCCCCTCAAGTCTCTCAGCCTGGGGTCTCCCAGGACAGCTGAAACCAGCAGCTCATCCCTTGTGCCCCACAATTCCTCCATGCCCGGGGTCAAGATGCTCCACTTTTCCCTCAAAGTCCAAAAACAACCTCCGACCCTAAGGGTGTGCTCGACTCCCCACCCTGGGCAGAAGCCACAGCATTCCACTCAGCCCTTCCTGTGTGGTGAGGCCAGGGGCGACAGGATACCCATCACCTGGCTGCCTCTGCTCACTCTGCTCCCTTCTCACCTCTCCTGGGAGGCAGCTGCCCACACACCCTGGGCAACTGAGAGGCTTGCACTGCTTCTCACCTACCTGGGGAATCAGGAGTGTCTCCTCCCCCCCTGCGTGCAGGCTCAGTGACGACCCCGCCCAGTCTTCCCAGCTTCACCTTCTGTGGTCGCAGCCTCAGTCCACTCAACCCGCCTGTCCCTGCTCCCCGTACTTGCAGCCTTCTGCTGGA
>NW_007097345.1:0-690 GCF_000164805.1 Carlito syrichta
CGATGCACTCCATGTATTGTTTTCTGTGAACTACTCCTTATTCCTTTCTTCTGAAAAATATCCCTTCTTATTTTGGTTTGAAGGGGAGAGTCATATTCCTGCAGCTACTGAAGAGTTGTCTACTTAAGTTGGAAGGGGGGATGGTTGTGGTTGGATACACTCATCTTTGATCTTCTCCAGGATATGTAAGCCTAAGGTTCAAGAAAACACCTCTTGATTGTTTTTGGTAATACATCATGTGATGAGATTTTTCAGATTTGCTGGAAGCTATGTTTCTAGGAACATGAGTCAGGCTCAGAAAATAAGAATAGTGTGCAGAGTGAAGTAGAAGTGAAAGAGTTCAGGCTACTTTCATTCTTCTTTTTCAGGTGTTACTTAGAACCTGCTGTTTTTTCTGTAATGGTTTATGGTTTGAGAGTCTTCCAGGAGATTCTTCTGCTCACTAAAATTGGTGAGATGATCAAATGTTCATGACCAACATGTTTATTATACTAATCTTTAAGCCCATATTTGGATCCTTTCTTGGCTATTTTAAAAAGGTACAGGATATGTATGTAATACATGCTTTGATGTCTAATGGGAATTTATCTGATTCCTTTAGAAGATTATAGAAAAGTAGCAATTGCTAAAATCTCTTCATCATTGGCAGTCCAAATTTTTAATGAACCAAAGTTTTGAGAGGATAGAGTA
>NW_007097346.1:0-826 GCF_000164805.1 Carlito syrichta
CCTGCTTCATGGTGAAGAGCTATTTCATGTAATTTATTGAATACTAAAGATAAAAATCAAAATGTTGTATGAGTACTTGAAGTATGGTTTCACTAAGTGCCTGTCACTTTTGCACCATGGTAAAGTTGGAGAATTGTTATAATGGACAATTTTAAGTTAGGGATCATTTGTACTTACAGTCCTGTGTATCCTTCACCCAGCTTCCCTTAATGGTACCATTTTATCTGACTAACTGTAGGTCAGTACCAAAGCCAGGAAACTGACATGAGTGTAGTAGGGTTAACTAGACTACAGAACTTATTCAATTTTTTCACCATTTAAATTGTGTGTGTGTGCATGTGTGTGTGGTCCTGTGCAATTTTATCACATGTGTATATTTGATTAGGTACCACCACAGCCAAGATTCAGAACTGATTCATCACCAGGATCTCCCTACATTAATATTTGTATCTCACTCCTCCAATCCCCCGTCCCTTGGCAACCAAAGTATTTTCTCCATTCCTAAAGTGACTATAGTTTTGTCACCTTAAGAGTGTTTATATAAATTGAATCAAATGGCATATTCCCTTCTAAAATTTTTTTTTATTTTAGATTTGGGGTTTATTTATTTATTTTACACACAAATGTGTGACATGTATAGGTAGTGAACATTGTGTCCTGTATGTAGTTTCTGAGCCCTACCCCACCCCCATTAGCATCCCAGTGTCTGTCATTTGCATCCTTGTGACTGTTTGGCTCCCACATGTGGGTGAGAGCATATGGTGCTTAGTTTTCTGGTTCTGAGTCAGATTACTTAGAATGATGATCTCTTGAGACTCACTTTTTT
>NW_007097347.1:0-971 GCF_000164805.1 Carlito syrichta
ACATCTATCCATAGTAGTAGTAAAATATAAATAAACCCTAAGTTTTTAGAGTATATAATTTTGATTTAATCATATTAGATCTTGGTAAGATTATTTAAATAATTATTTCACCTAATAGTCACATTTATATTTTTATGGTATGTTTAGGCTTTTATGGGAGATTCCACAACCAAATGTGCATAGGTTCTCCTTTTGCTTTTGCCAAGACCTCATAGAGAATATTATCCATTACCACTCTGTGCCTCTGTACAAATTTTCATATAAGAAAATTCTGCTAGTTTAGAAATAGGAAAGTCTTTACTTTTCTGATAAACTTATGTTTTTTTCACTCAGCTGATGGAAGTTATCTTGTATCTGCATCTACATTTTAGCTGCCATAAATTTGCAACAGTTTTCTAGGTCAAAGTCATGTCAGCTTTATCATTGGGCATGATTTCTTATTTTTGGAACATATTCTTTTACTTGTTTCTTTTAAACTAGTGCAGATTTCTTATAAGGAGGTGTAACAAGAAGAGTAACACAGGAAAACCTATATGGACTGTGGATGGGATAAGAAGTGATAAAATGAGCTCAATGACAAGATTTTGAAATTATCTGCAGGTATAATCAGGAAGTACTGCTAATAACTGTGGGAATAATCACAGAGAACAGGATAGTAGTTGTCCAATAGCCTGGGTTCAAATGTTGGTTCTGTCACTTTCTTGCTCTGTAGCCTGGAGAAAATTAAATTAACTCCTTTGTGCCTTAGTTACTTTATCATCTATAAAGTAAGGATATTAATAGACCCTATGTTATATGGTTGTTTCTATGAACATTAAATTAACTGATAAATATCTTAGAATAGTGTTTGATGCTGAGTAAGTGCTAGATATTTGCTATTACTTTAAAAAGAAAGGGAAGATAACATTTTTGAGTTATAGACATTAGCTTCAATGTCTATAATTCTAGAGTGTGTTATTAAACAGAAGCCT
>NW_007097348.1:0-761 GCF_000164805.1 Carlito syrichta
TTCTTCTAAGTTTTCTTATTTGTTGACATAGACATACTTACTCCTAATAATGTCTAATGAGCCTTTGTATTTCTGTGGTATCAGTTGTAATGTCTTCTTTTTTATCTCTGATTTTATTTATTTGGTTTCTTTTTCTTTTTTTCTTAGTTTGGCTAAAGATTTATAAAATTTGTTTACCTTTTTGAAAACCTAACATTCTACTTTGTTGATCTTTTGTATCTTTTCTTAGTATCAAATTAACTTATTTCTGGTCTGAACATTATTTTCTTTTCTTCTACTAATTTGGGGTTTGGTTTGCTCTCTTTTTATTTTTTTATTTTATTTTTTGTTTTTTAAGATGCATAGTTAGGTTGTTGATTTGAATCTTTTTTTGGGGTGTAGATATTATTTGTTGTACACTTTCATCTTCATACTTGTTTTGCTATATTCTGTAGATCTGGTATGTTGTGTTTCCGTTTTCATTTGTTTCAAGAAATTTAAAAAAATTTTTTCTTAATTTATCCTTTGACTCATTTGACATTCAGGAGTATTTTATTTAATTTCCATATATTTGTATAGTTTCCAAAGTTCTTCTTGTTAGTTATTTCTAGCTTTATTTTTGTTGTCTTTAGAAAATATATTTGATATGGTTTTGACTTTTTAAAATTTGTTGATAGTGTTTTGTAGCCTAACATACGGAGTCTCCTAGAGAATGTTCTATGTACTGATGAGAAAAATGTGTATTCTGCAGCAGTTGGCTGAAATGTTCTGTAATATCTACT
>NW_007097349.1:0-843 GCF_000164805.1 Carlito syrichta
TCTTCCTAGCCAGAGACATGAAAGGCGTTTACAATGAAAACTACAAAACACTGCTCAAAGAAATCAAAGATGACACAAACAAGTGGAAAAATATCCCATGCTCATGGATTGGAAGAATCAACATTGTGAAGATGTCCATCTTACCTAAGGCAATCTACAAATTCAATGCAATACCCATCAAATTACCAGCAACATTCTTCTCAGACCTAGAACAAAAAACACAGGAATTCATTTGGAAACACAAACATCCAAGAATAGCCAGAACAATCCTCAGCAAAAAAAACAAAGCAGATGGTATCACATTACCAGACTTCAAACTTTACTATAAAGCTACAATCATCAAAACAGCTTGGTATTGGTATAGGAACAGGTATATAGATCAATGGAATAGAATTGAGATTCTAGAAGCAAAACCTCAATTTCTCAACCAACTCATCTTTGACAAGGCCTCCACCACCTACCACTGGGGAGAGGAGAACCTATTCAGTAAATGGTACTGGGAAAACTGGCTGACCACATGCAGAAGATTGAAACAGGACCCCTATCTATCCCCGTGCACAAAGGTTAACTCCAAATGGATCAGAGACCTAAATGTAAAACCTCAAACCATAAGAACCTTAGAAAATGAAGGACATACCCTCAAGGAAATTGGAACTGGCATCCAATTCCTGAACAAAACCCGAAAACCCACAGGTCATAAGAGAGAAGATAGACAAGTGGGACCTTATTAAACTGACATGCTTTCTGCAAAGCCAAAGAAAACCATCAAGAGAGCAGGATACAGCCTACAGACTGGGAAAAAAGTATTTGCCAACACCAGGTCTGACAAAGGCTAAACATCTT
>NW_007097350.1:0-748 GCF_000164805.1 Carlito syrichta
AAAATCATCCATCATGACCAAGTAGGCTTCATTCCTGGCATGCAAGGCTGGTTCAATATTCGTAAAACCATAAATGTAATTAAATACATCAACAGATGTCAAAACAAAAACCACATGATCATATCACTAGATGCAGAAAAAGCTTTTGATAAAATCCAGCACCCCTTCTTGATAAAAACCCTTGAACATCTAGGCATACGAGGAACATACCTCAAAATAGTAAAAGCCATCTACGAGAAACCCACAGCCAGCATACTCCTAAATGGACAAAAATTGGAACCAATTCCCCTGAAAACTGGAACTAGACAAGGATGCCCACTCTCTCCCCTCCTGTTCAACATAGTATTGGAAGTCCTGGCTAAAGCAATCAGAGAAGAGGAGGCAATCAGAGGTATTCAAATAGGAAAAGAGGAAGTCAAGTTATCTCTCTATGCAGATGACATGATGGTGTACCTGAAAACCCAAGAGAATCTGTCAAAGATCTCCTTACATTGATAAAAGCCTTTGGCAAAGTCTCAGGATACAAAATAAATGTACAAAAGACAATCGCATTTCTCTACACCAATAATAAACAAACAGAAACCCAAATAAAAAACACAGTTCCATTCACAATAGCCACAAAAAAAATGAAATACCTTTGCATCTTCCTGACCAGAGACGTGAAAGACCTTTACAATGAAAATTACAAAACACTGCTCAAAGAAATCAAAGCCGACATGAACAAGTGGAAAAATATCCCATGCTCATG
>NW_007097351.1:0-653 GCF_000164805.1 Carlito syrichta
CTTTTCTATGTGTGGGCTATACTTAAATTTAACAACAACAAAAACACTCTTGCATTGAAAAAACCTTTTTTAAAGTCTCTTCAAATCCAATTAAGAAGAGCTCCAACAGAAATACTCTTTCTTGTTATGTGGTTTGGAATCAATGAGTCCATGGCTGGAAATAATGGTACCACTCCATGATTTTCTATAAGGTCCTGTAAGAGAATCACTTAGCCTGCTCATCTGAAGCCTCTGCCTCTGTAAATGTCTCCATGATCATACTCTCTCACACATCACTGTCTTTTCACTTCTCTGTCAGCCAGCAATCTACACGGCCTTGTATTAAATGATATAAAGGCCTTGTCCACTCAGCCCCTCCCCCAAAAAGTAAACACCAGTCTACCTGGAAGGCAAATCCCCAGCCAAAAGAAGGGCACTTTATCAAACTTAATGATATCATCAAGATCACCCCCATACCCTATTAAAAAGAGGGCAAACGACATGAAGAGACATCTCTCAAAAGAAGATATACAGATGGCCAACAAACATGAAAAAGTGTTCAACATCACTCATCACCAGGGATATGCAAATTAAAACCACAATGAAAATACCACCTCACATCAGTCAGAATGGCCATGATTAAAAACCTCAAAAAATAGATGCCGACATGGATG
>NW_007097352.1:0-691 GCF_000164805.1 Carlito syrichta
AGATGTTGCTGGTAATTTGATGGGTATTGCATTGAATTTGTAGATTGCCTTAGGTAAGATGGACATCTTCACAATGTTGATTCTTCCGATGCATGAGCATGGAATATTTTTCCACTTGTTCATGTCAGCTTTGATTTCTTTGAGCAGTGTTTTGTAATTTTCATTGTAAAGGTCTTTCACGTCTCTGGTAAGGAAGATGCCAAGGTATTTCATTTTTTTTGTGACTATTGTGAATGGAACTGTGTTTTTTATTTGGGTTTCTGTTTGTTTATTATTGGTGTAGAGAAATGCGATTGTCTTTTGTACATTTATTTTGTATCCTGAGGTTTTGCCAAAGGTTTTTTATCAATGTAAGGAGGCCTTTGACAGATTCTCTTGGGTTTTCAAGATAGACCATCATATCATCTGCATAGAGAGATAACTTGGCTTCCTCTTTTCCTATTCCTATTTGAATACCTCTGATTGCCTCCTCTTCTCTGATTGCTTTAGCCAGGACTTCCAATACTACGTTGAACAGGAGGAGAGAGAGTGAGCATCCTTGTCTAGTTCCAGTTTTCAGGGGAATTGGTTCCAATTTTTGTCCATTTAGGAGTATGCTGGCTGTGGGTTTCTCGTAGATGACTTTTACTATTTTGAGGTATGTTCCCCGTATGCCTAGATGTTCAGGGGTTTTTATCAAAAGGGGTGCTGG
>NW_007097353.1:0-514 GCF_000164805.1 Carlito syrichta
AGATAAATTATATCTGCAGTTTATTTTATTAAAAAAATCTTTTAAATCAGAAAATGAAATATTGCCACTGTGCATATACACCTTTTTTTCTCTCATAATCACAGAATTTCTTATTTGGGTTAAAATTTCAAAAATACTTTGGTGTAGGCATGGTGTGATCTAGCTGCAGTGTTAGAGTTTACAAAGATTGCGAGTAAGACACTTGAAACTGATTTATCTTCTTTGCTTGACTGCCCACATAACCACTGCACGGCAACCACAACTTTGTAAAAACGACTTTGTGTCATTATGCCCAGCAATGTATCCTTAAAGACACACGGCAGCAGGGGCACACAGAAATTCCTTACACAATGAAAAAGTCTATCGTCCAATTCCTTGGAAGTACATTTATTCTTCTCACCTTCTCTTTTCTTAACAACAGCCTAGCTGGGGCTAACTGTCCACTCACAAGCTAGCTTACCCCCATCATTCTGTGCTCCGAATTGCTCCTTTCTCCTCCCATTTGTGCCGTGAA
>NW_007097354.1:0-803 GCF_000164805.1 Carlito syrichta
TTAAAGGACTGAAATTCTGCCATGCACCTTTTCGGACCACAGTGGAATAAAAATAAACATTGACACCAACAAAGTCCCCCCAAAACCCACAAAGACATGGACACTAAACAGCATGATGCTAAATAACTCCTGGGTCAATGATGACATCAAAATAGAGATCAAAAGACACCTGGAAACAAATGAAAATAAAGAAACATCTTACCAAAATCTCTGGGATGCCTTAAAAGCTGTAATAAGAGGGGAATTTATATCCCTACAAACACACATGAGGAAAATGGAAGGAACAGAAATTGACAACCTAACAAGCCACCTAAAGAAGCTGGAAAAGCAAGACCACAAAAACCCTAATTTCAGCAGAAGAATCCAGATCACCAAAATAAAAGCCCAAATCCAGGACATAGAAGACAAAAAGATAATAGAAAAAATCAATGAAACAAAAAGCTGGTTCTTCAAAAGAATAAACAAGATTGATGGTCCCCTAGCTAGACTGACCAAGAAAAAACGAGAAAAAAACCAAATAAGCATAATCAGAAACACAAAAGATGAAGTCACATCTGACCCTGAAGAAATACAAAAGATCATTAGAGACTACTACGTACACTTGTATGGAAACAAACTTGAAAACCTTAAGGAAATGGAGGACTTTCTGACATCACACAACCTACCTAAGTTGGAACAAGAAGAAATTGAGACCCTAAATAAAACAATAACAATCAAGGAAATCGACTATGTAGTAAGAAAACTTCCTACAAAAAAAAAGCCCTGGACCAGATGGCTTTCCAGCAGAATTCTACAAGACATTT
>NW_007097355.1:0-559 GCF_000164805.1 Carlito syrichta
CATTATGCCCAGTGGATCCTGAAATAGGAGAGAGAAGTACAAGGCTATGCACAATCCTTAAGAGTAAATTTTAATATAATTATCTACAGTTTTTATGCTACATAAATGTTAGCAATTTTAATTCAACCCTAACAATATTAATTATAAAAAGTAAATAAATGTTTTCAATGCAAAAAATGTCCTCTAGAAGTACCCACATCATCCTCCTCTTTTTGTGTTAGTGTCTTTACCAGAACACAGGTCCTTGCTTCTTCTAGAATAGTCTTTACTTTCACAGACATAAAAGACATATGTCCCATTATTGAGGACAGGATGTGCTCACCTAACATGTGGACAGAAAACATGGGAAGCAGAGGGACTCTCCCAGGCTCACCCTCCCACTCTATTCTCCTCTCTCATCTCCCTTCTCTCCTTACCAGGGACCCAAAGCATCAGCAGTCCAAGGACCTGAGCAGGGATCCTCATTTTGAGAAGCTGAGCTGAGGAGTCCTGAACAGTCGAGACAGAGTTAGAGCTTAGCTTTATCCCAGACTAATAAGGGAAGGTCCTTCCTCGTGGG
>NW_007097356.1:0-1069 GCF_000164805.1 Carlito syrichta
TGAAATACCTTGGCATCTTCCTAACCAGAGATGTGAAAGACCTTTACAATGAAAATTACAAAACACTGCTCAAAGAAATCAAAGCCGACATGAACAAGTGGAAAAATATCCCATGCTCATGGATCGGAAGAATCAACATTGTGAAGATGTCCATCTTACCTAAGGCAATCTACAAATTCAATGCAATACCCATTAAATTACCAACAACATTCTTCTCAGACCTAGAAAAAACAACACAGGAATTCATATGGAAACACAAACATCCAAGAATAGCCAGAACAATCCTCAGCAAAAAAAACAAAGCAGGTGGTATCACAATACCAGATTTCAAACTTTACTATAAAGCTACAATCATCAAAACAGCTTGGTATTGGTACAGGAACAGGCATATAGATCAATGGAACAGAATTGAGATTCCAGAAGCAAAACCTCAATTTCTCAACCAATTCATCTTCGACAAAACCCCCACCACCTACCAATGGGGAGAGGAGAACCTATTCAGTAAATGGTGCTGGGAAAATTGGCTGACCACATGCAGAAGATTGAAACAGGACCCCTATCTATCCCCATGCACAAAGGTTAACTCCAAATGGATCAGAGACCTAAATGTAAAACCTCAAACCATAAGAACCTTAGAAAAGGAAAGAAATACTCTCATGGAAATCGGAACTGGCATCCAATTCCTGTACAAAACCCGAAACCCACAGGACTTAAGAGAGGAGATAGACAAATGGGACCTTATTAAACTGACAAGCTTCTGCAAAGCCAAAGAAACCATCAAGAGAGCAGGGAGACAGCCTACAGACTGGGAAAAAGTCTTTGCCAACTCTAGGTCTGACAAAGGCTTAACATCCTGGATCTACAAGGAACTGAAGCGTACTGAAAAGAAGAAAACAAACAACCCCATTATAAAATGGGCAAAAGACATGAACAGACACTTCACAAAAGAAGACATTCGAGCAGCCAACAAACACATGAAGAAATGCTCAACCTCACTAATCATCAGGGAGATGCAAATCAAAACCACACTGATATACCACCTAACTCCAGTCAGAATGGCAATTATCAA
>NW_007097357.1:0-520 GCF_000164805.1 Carlito syrichta
CCTCTTACTTTGAGTCTCTGTATGTCCTTTCTAGTGAGATGGGTCTCTTGAAGGCAGTATATTGTTGCCTGGTGATATTTTATTCATTCTGTCATTCTATATCTTTTCAGTGGTGCATTTAGTCCATTCACATTCAGACTAATTATTGAAATGTGAGAGTTCATCCCTATCATGGAGTTCTTATTGAGTTGTTGTTCTTCCACTTGGTTTTTTCTTTTTTCTTTTTTTCTTTTTTTGTCTTTCTTTTGGTTTTGGGGTTGGTTCATGTATATTTTATTCTTTTCCCTGTACTCTTGTGAAGAACATTGTTCTTTTTTCCTTTTCTTCTGTGTTTAGTACTTTCTTAAGTGTTTCATGTAGAGATGGTTTTGTGACTGCTTATTTTCTTACAGATTGGATATCTGGGAAAGATTTTAATTCTCCCTCACTGATGAAGCTTAGCTTGGCTGGGTAGGCTATTCTTGGTTGATATTGTTTATCTTTTAGACTTTTGAATATAGGGCTCAAGCTCTCCTAACCT
>NW_007097358.1:0-799 GCF_000164805.1 Carlito syrichta
TGCTGAGTGAGGTCAGGTGTCCAGGTCCTAACAGGTGATCGCCACCAGCTTGTAACCTCTGCTCTACAAGAAAAGCAGCGTGAAGAAAATCTGAACCCCACTGTCCCGGCCTGCCCGGCCCTGCACAGAGCTCCAATCCTGTGAGTGGGCAACAGATGGGGGAAGGAAGCCCCAGCCTCTCGGACTCACTTGCCAGGAACGGAGCCTCCATGACTCAGAGCTGGAAGGAAGAAGACACTGACTCTCCGGTCTGGGAGCGGAGGGAAGACACAGCATCATCTTCTCGGCCACACTCAACCAAGCAGACCTTTCGGCATGTACAGCTCGGGGTGGGGATAGGTCATGGCCATGTGCCACCTACTCTCAATGCTCTCTCGGAGACCAAACCTGTCTGGTGGCTTGGATGCCTAAATTAGGACAACTTCCAGAGGCTTTCAAGAACTTTTGGAAAGCAGCAGCTATCATGGGCTAGGATTGTTCTCCGAGTGGATGTCCATCGAGCTCCCATACTGTTGGTGCAGGTGTGGAATCTCTAGGCTTTTTCTTCAATTATTCATTGGAAGGCATTCATCAGCATTTCGGACACCAATCCTCAGCCACGTATAGGAAAATGAATTCAATTAGAAACCATGCCAAGTGGGATTGATTTCTGGGAAACATGTGTAGCACAACGTACAAAACGTAAATGTCATTTCAACAAAACTCAATCAAAGGGAATTCCGCACTAGCAGTATAAAGGAGCCACATACAACCTTCTTTATTGAGTCGAGGATTTGAGAAAATTCACACTGATTCATGA
>NW_007097359.1:0-704 GCF_000164805.1 Carlito syrichta
CTCACGCCTGTAACTCCAGCTACTTGGAAGACTGAGGTGGAAGAATCGCCAGAGCCCAGCAGGTCGAGGCTGCGGTGACCTGGAGCGTGCCACTACAATGCAGTCTGGATGACAGAGTGAGACTCCTACTCCAAAGAAAAACTATGATACAGAAGCATGTAAATGATGCCTTCTGCACCGGACAGGACCCAGTGTCACTGCAGCTTCTGTTGGAATAGAACCGAGTAGGAATGATTAGCATGTTGATGCCCTTTTGTGGTGTTGCTCTCAGGACCAAGTAGGAATGACAAGCAGATTGATGCCCCTTTGTGGTGTTGTTTCAAGGACCGAAATGGAATGTGAATAAGATGGTGGCATTCCTTTGGGAGTCTAAGAAGTAATTCTGAAGCGGGGAGCCCAGGCAAACCTTCTCTACAGTTACAGCTATCGTATTACATTCTGGGACAGGGCAGGTATTTATTAAGTAGGCAGGGTGAACAGCAGATACGGTTTGGTGGAAAATGTCATGCATCGTGACTAGTCAAGGGTAGAACTGAAGACACACCCAAGGGTGTCTGGTAAGTGGACTTCTGAAAACTGATATAAACGACTGGACATGGGACTTCGCGGAACTCTTTGAAAACATAAAGCGTTTCTGGGTTTGAAGAGTTTGCATTATTTTTAAATTTCCACTTTGATTTCTGAAAAATGGAGTCACTTTCCTC
>NW_007097360.1:0-739 GCF_000164805.1 Carlito syrichta
TCCTAGACACATTATAATTCGCCTAAACAAAGTAGGCATAAAAGAAAAAATCCTAAAGGCAGCAAGAGAAAAAGGCCAGATCACCTACCATGGAAAACCGTTCAGAATAGCAGCAGATTTATCTACAGAAACCCTGCAGGCTAGGAGAGCTTGGAGTCCTATCTTCAAAGTCCTAAAAGATAAACGATTTCAAACAAGAATAACCTACTCGGCCAAGCTAAGCTTCATCAGTGAGGGAGAATTAAAATCTTTCCCAGGTATCTAATCCCTAAGAACTTATTCTGCCACCAAACCATCTCTACATGAAACACTTAAGAAAGTACTAAACACAGAAGAAAAGGAAAAAAGAACAGTGTTCTTCAGAAGAGTACAGGAAAAAGAATAAAATATACATGAACTAACCCCAAAACCAAAAGAAAGACCAAAAAAAAAAAATAAAAAACCAAGTAGAACAACAATTCTATAAGAACTCTATGATAGGGATGAACTCTCACATTTCAATAATTAGCCTGAATGTGAATGGACTAAAACGCATCACTGAAAAGAGATAGAAATGGCAAAATGGATAAAATATCACCAGGCAACAATATACTGCCTTCAAGAGACCCATCTCACTAGAAAGGACATACACAGACTCAAAGTAAGAGGATGGAAAACAAATTTTCAGTGAATGGAACACAAAAGAATGAGGAGTTGCGATCCTATTTCAGACAAATACCATTTAGCTATCAAAATTAAA
>NW_007097361.1:0-611 GCF_000164805.1 Carlito syrichta
TTTTATAACTATTACTTCATTAAGTGTTGAATTCAATGCCATTATAAATTAGCTTTTCTGTGGTGAAATTTATTTCAGGTGTAACTCTACAGGCCTAAAAACTGTTCACCAGGAAAATAATCAAGTTCTGACATCAGAGATCGTCCACTACCAAAGAATTTGTTAAAAAAGAGAAACTTGGAGAGACAGGGAAGATGGTGGCTGAGCCAATCAGACTATGCGAGTCCCCGTGTGAGTGAGTGAGTATATGGAAAATGTTGTGTGTGTGCTGGTGAGCGAGTGGGTGTGTGAGAGGCTGACTGAATGAGGGCTAGGGTGCTAGCAGCCAGGTCTCTCCTGGTGCAGTGGTTGGTGCCACAGCATCTGGGCTTGGATCCTTGCGAATCCTGGGATGCAGAAACTAAGCACCATTTTCTCTTTCTTCTCTTTTCTTCTTTTTAATCAACAACCCCCCAACCCCCTGCAAGAAAATGCTGGGAGAGGCTGTCTAAGTGTGGCTTGTGAGCGGGTGTCCAGGTCCCTGGTTCAACAGCAGGTGCTGCAGCTTCTCACTTTGTCCTTGGCTTTTTCTGGCTGGCAGAAGAGGAGCACCCCTTTTTTTTTTTAAGAAT
>NW_007097362.1:0-714 GCF_000164805.1 Carlito syrichta
TCTGCCAGTACTTGTTATTTTTAATTTTGGTTGTAAACTTCTTAATGTATATGAAGGGGTAACTCATAAAGTTTCAATATGCATGTCCATATAGTAATAATACTGGTCATTTTTTCATGTGCTTTTTGGCCATTTGCATGTCTTTTTGGCAAAGTGTATATTCAAGTTCTTTCTACATTTTTTTTTAACTGGGCTGTTATTCTTTTGTTATTGAGTAACATAAGTTCTCTATTGTGGATAACAGGTTCTTATCAGATATACAAATATTTTCTCCCATTCTATGGATCATCTTTTCACTTTCTTGATAGTGTCTTTTGATGCACAAAAGTTCTTACTTTGACGTAATTTTCCTTTAGTTGCTTGTGCTTTCAGTGTCAGATCTAATAAACCTCTGCTGAATCCAAGGTCATGAAGATTTATCCCTATCATTTCTTCAAAAGTTAATATTTTTACCTCTTATATTTAGAGCTTTGAACCACTTTGAGCTCATTTTTCTATGGGATGTAAGGAAAGGGTACAATTTCATTCCTCCAAATGTGAGTAATCAATGGTCTAACACCATTTGTTTTATTTAATGATCTCAGTCCTTGTCAACAACCAATTGACCATAGAGGTGTGGATTTATTTTTGGACCTAGGATTTCAATTCCATTGATCTCTATGTATATCTTTGTGCTAGCATCATGCAGTTTTCTCCTAATGCGCAGTCAGATTT
>NW_007097363.1:0-672 GCF_000164805.1 Carlito syrichta
CCAGACAGCCCCCAATTGTTGCAAACTCTAGTGGTTAGAAATTCTTCCTTGGTACTGGACATTATCAGTCTTCTCTTATTTCTACTGGTGATTTGAGGCCTCCTGCAGGTGGCATCCTCTCTCAGGATGGTTCTTCACATTTATTGTGACAGCTGTCCCTTGAGTCCCAGTTATTTCATAAGGTGCACACAAAATAACGAACATAATGCATAAGCTTTTTGCTTCTAAACAGAATAGGAAAGGAATTGAATTGCTGATGGGGAATGGGGTCCCTGGGTCCATGGTGAACAACTAAATTCACATCCCAAAATATTTTAGTACCTGTGTATTGAAGGGGAGAGAATGCATTTCTAATAGGAGGAAAGATCCAGAGAGTGGGAAGTTTATAGTCATACAATTTTTTTTCTCATTGAGGGAAACTTTACCATTTTATATTGTTTGAAATTTTATGAAATTTACCTTTATTTACCTTTTATTTGTGGGTTTATAACTAATTAATGAAAGAACAATAACACTACTGAGGAGCAAATTACCAGATGCTGACTTTTTAAAATCAAGAAATGTACACATTAAGGATATTCCCTAGGACTATGCATGACTTATGCAAACTGCCCTCATGCACGTGTGAGGTTTTTAACCTAAGGAGATGTCTGTCTTGCTACACTTGGTCTT
>NW_007097364.1:0-697 GCF_000164805.1 Carlito syrichta
CGAAGAAAAATAGTTTTTCCAGAAAGATGTTCCCATAAAGTATAGGTTGCAAACTGAGCTTTCATTTTAGTAGCATGGTTTAGCTCCTGTGAGACTCTCAGGTCTCACCTTTATCCTTTCTCACCCAGCCTTCTGTCTCCCTAGAAGCCCTTTGCTTCTTTCTTAGCATTCGGGTCTGGTCTGCAGTGGAGAGCCCCAGTGGTTGCTTTTTACACTCTTTTCTGGATCTTGAGTAGGTTAGTTCTTGGAGACTAGCTTTTCCTTTGAATGATCGGGACACTTTTCAGCATTTTTTTAAAAAAACAAATTCTGTTTACTTGACTCTGTTTTGTTTCCATCACTCATCTTTGAGTAGGGTGACATCACCTCATCCAGATAACCAGAGTGTGGGATGCACTTTGATGTGCTCTTTGAATCAACTCCTCTGATTTCCAGTGGAAGGGTCAGTTGGCTTTGAGCCTCCCTCCCTGATACTCAGGTAAGGTCTTCTGTGCTACCAGCCCTCTGCTTGCTTCTCTGCCACCAAACTATGAACAAGGGGTCACAACGTCAGGTCCCAGCAGACATGGGCAGGTGAAACACAACCAGTGAAATAGCATGCAACCTCTGATGGCTATGGAAAGGCATTTAAGCGCAGTATTTCCCAAGTGCATTGCTCTTTTAAGTGGAATTTCTCCATGACTAAAATGATATTTGG
>NW_007097365.1:0-985 GCF_000164805.1 Carlito syrichta
AATTTTATGATGAATATAATGTTAAATGGAAAGCTGGGATGACCAACCTGAACAAGGAGAATAATACATCAAGTAAAAGTAATTCGCCTTTATTCTATTAATACCAATGAAGATAATTCATTTGAAAGTCTTCTTTGCATCAAAGCATTTAGGTTACAACACAAAGACTGAGCCTACAGTTTTGTAATGAAGGAGGACAAATACAGTGGTTGCAATAAGGTAGAATAATAATCTTTCCATATTATGTCACAAAACTCCCAATAGATGTGTGCAGGAGCACTAATTCAACATCACAGGAACAAACATTGCCACTATTTCTATAGTTTTTTGCTAACTTCACAAATGCATAATATATGCAAAACATACTATTGAGTTTCAGTTTCCATCCATCAAACTCAGTGTCAATTATGTCTGGTGTGGCATTATATCTAGTGTGGCACCGTGACTCATGCCTGTCATCCCAAAGCTTTAGAAGGCTGAGGTGTGAAGATTGCCTGCGGTTGGGAGATGAAGACCAGCCTAGGCGGCATAGAAGGACTCTGTCCCTACACAATTAAAAAAAATAGTGGATGAGATGGCATAATCCTTAGCCCAGCTACTGGAGAGGCTAAGGCAGGAAGATGGCTGGAGCCAAGGAGTTTGAGCCTGCAGGGAGTGTGATCACACCACTGCACCTCAATTTGAGTGACAGAGCAAGACTCCATTTTTAATGAACAATTAATAACAAAAGTAACAAAAAAATGTTATCACTGCTTCTTGGCATTTTTACCTGGAATAAGCTCTGGCATGCTTCTGGTAGCTACTTTGTTCTTGTCTACACAGAGGAAGAAAGAGTGAATACCACTGGTTCCCTACCAGGTTGTTTAAAGCCTCATTGAGTCTGTAGTCACTTCTGGGTGGCTTGCACCTAACTGAGCTATGGTGCTCTCTAATCTGTTAACATAAGAAGCTAAATAAAATAAGCTGCATTCAACCCCTCCCCCAG
>NW_007097366.1:0-732 GCF_000164805.1 Carlito syrichta
CCAGCTGCAGTCGGGCGGTGATGTCTGGCCCTGCGTGGGACCAAAAGTGCCCAAGTCTTGTACCAGTGCAGGTGGAGGTGGGCGGGGGGTGCGGGAAGAAAAGTAATAGTCTTTTTGGGAAACTCACGTTCGGAGAATCTCTGGGATCCATCTATGCAGTCGCCATCTTGCCGTAAATGACTTCTTGGATTTTCAATCTTTTGTTGATTTTTGAGTTGGGCTCTCACTGTCACCCAAGCTGGAATGCAGTGGCATGCTCACGACCACTGCAGTCTCAACCAGCTAGGCTCAGGTGATCCTTCCACTTCAGGCTTCCAGTATCTGGAACTACAACCAAGTGCCACCACACCCAGCTAATTTTTTTGACTTATTGTAGAGATGAGGGCTTGCCAAGTTGTTCAGAAAGGTCTTGAATATGTGAGCTCAGTCAATCCTCTCACCTCTGCCTCCCAAGTTGCTGGGATTACAAGCTGATCCACTGCACCTGGCCTTTCAATTTAATGATGTATACTTTCTACACACTCTTGCATAGACCTGATATTTTGCATGCATGTGTGCACATACACAAAATAGTAGACTTGTATATTACTGGTCATTCTCATATATTACTAATATGTTAGTATATGTTATACTAAGAATTCACCAATCAATTTTTCTTGCCTAATATGATTATATAACACTTTGAGAGTGCTTTAAAACCAGTTATCACTGGGTTTTCTGTGATACATTTTT
>NW_007097367.1:0-759 GCF_000164805.1 Carlito syrichta
GTCCTCACATATCCATCTTTCGCATAAAGAAAATGACCTCAGAAGGGATCATGGGGCTCGCCATCAGCTAGTGTTCAGTAAGGAATATGTATGGCACAAGTACCATTCTCAGGCAGCTTCAGGATCAGTCCTATGAAGAGACAGTCAAGATTTGGGGGCCTAAAAGCCCGAGAGTTCCTCTAGCTTCCTCTAGAGACTGAACGATGCCTGGAAAACTTGAGTCATGCCGGTGGGTTTCTTTTTTGTCCATCTTTGTTCAAACATTCTCTTTCTTGTAGCAGCATATTTTGCTTCTATGCTTTAGCAAACATTTCAAAATGTAGCACTGGTGCAAGACCAAGTATGCCTCTAGCTAGATTCACGTGGACATAGCCTTTGCAAAATGTTTTACTTTTTGCAAGTAAAATAGTATGGACATTACTTCTCAGTTATTTCCATATAATTGCACCAAAAAAAGCACTCTAAAGACTCCAATGAGCCTAAAAAAATGATTACCTTAACAAAAAGAAAAGCAAATATCAATATTTACTAAGCCTCTGCTATATTTGGAGTACAATCACATAAACAATCACAGCACAACTTCAAAACGATATTCTGTTATCAATTGCCAATGAACAGATGGCCACAGGAAGACAAGGAGAATGTACCTGACGTGCCCAAGATTATATGCCTCCAACAGTGTAATGTATGTGGAACCAGGTCACTTGTCCGGGTCCTGTGCTCAGTGCCTACATGACCGCTGCCTCCCACAGAGAGGGG
>NW_007097368.1:0-1251 GCF_000164805.1 Carlito syrichta
CCATGGTAGCACGTGCCTGTAGTTCTGGCTACCTGGAAGGCTGAGGTGGAAGGATCGCCAGAGCCCAGCAGGTTGAGGCTGCGGTGGCTGGGAGTGTGCCACTGCACTCCAGTCTGATGGAGTAAGACTCCAACTCAAAAAAAAAGACCCAGGAGGCCTTTCTGAAAAAATTCATGGAAAACAAACCCATGAAAAGGAACAGAGAATAGAAGTGCACATTCCGATCCAGAGGTGAGACACAGAGGGCACCTCTGCGTGGCAGTTGGGGGATTTGTGAAATCTGGGGATACTTACAGCACCGGGCTTATGACACTGAACCAGAAGTCATGAGATTTTGTAGAAATGAGTGAATTGTCCAATGTCTGATGTGTGAGAGAACCTCCTGCTGCTGTGAAAAACAAGCAGAAAAAAATGGAGAATGCATGGAAGACTCTGGCAAGGCCCAGGGAGTGGGGAGACTTGCTGGCCAGAGCACTCATTTCTACCCGGACACACCTGCCTTCTCCTATGCACACCTGCTTTCACCTGTGCATACTTGCCTTCCCCTGTGCACATCTGTGCACACTTGACATTACCTGTGCACACTTGCCTTTATCTGTCTTCACCTGTGCACACCTGGCATCACCTGTCTTTGCTTGTGCACACTTGGCATCCTCTGTGCACACCTGCCTTCACCTGTGCACACCTGCCTTCACCTGGCTTCACCTGAGCAGACCTATCTTTATGTGGCTCTGTCCTTGAGCAAGCCCCCACCTCCTGGGACTGCAAATTCCCACTTGTGACACAAGGGAGTTGGTGAGGTCACTCTGTCTAAGACTCTTGCTCTGGAGAAGTGCCATCCTCCAGCAACACAGATTCCCTGCAAAAGAGAGGCATGGACAGCTGCCGGAGGCCATGAGCCTCTGGGTGAATCTAAGCCACAAAATATTTATAATGTTGTCCCCAGGACACAAATAGCAGTTCTGTCTCACATCCCTGATGGTATGGTGTCCCAGTTTCCAGTTTACTATAAGATAGCTACTCTTTCCAGAAAGTCCTGGAGAGATCACTGTGCAGTGTGCCATCCATAAGGTGACTGATGGCTTCATGTTACAGATTTGGCAAGAAGAAAGACAAGAGGATCAGATGGAAAAGTCTCTCTCTCTTTCTGTCTCTCTGTGAGCCCATTCAGCCTCACCTCACATCGTGAGGCATGCCAGGGGCAGGAGGGGAGGCAGTTCACAGAAACAAGCCTGGCGAGTCCTGTCACCA
>NW_007097369.1:0-458 GCF_000164805.1 Carlito syrichta
CATATGGTAACACAAATGACCAAGAATAGCCAGAACAATCCTCAGCAAAAAAAACAAAGCAGGTGGTATCACATTACCAGACTTCAAACTTTACTATAAAGCTACAATCATCAAAACAGCTTGGTATTGGTACAGGAACAGGCATATAGACCAATGGAATAGAATTGAGATTCCAGAAGCAAAACCTCAATTTCTCAACCAACTCATCTTCAACAAAGCCTCTACCACCTACCACTGGGGAGAGGAGAACCTGTTCAGTAAATGGTGCTGGAAAAACTGGCTGACCATATGCAGAAGATTGAAACAGGACCCCTATCTATCCCCATACACAAAAATTAAGTCCAAATGGATCGGAGACCTAAATGTAAAACCTCAAACCATAAGAAACTTAGAAAATGAAGGACATACCCTCATGGAAATTTGAACTGGCATCCAATTCCTGAACAAACCTGAAACCC
>NW_007097370.1:0-770 GCF_000164805.1 Carlito syrichta
AAGAGGTGGCACAATTGGAAATAAGCATATAAAGTATATTCAACACATATAACTAAGGAATTGAACATTAAAACAACAATGAGAAATCATTTCTAGAAAATGGTCAAAATCTGAAACACTGTCAACACCAAATGTTGAGGAGGATGTGGGGCAATAGAAACTCTCACTCTTTGCTGCTGGGACTGAAAATGGTATAGCCACTTGGAAGACAGTCTAGCAATTTCTTACAAAACTAACATACTCTCACCATATGATCCAGCAACTTCATTCCCTGATATTTGCTTACATAAGCTGAAAGCTTATGACCACACAAAAACCTGCACATGGGTGTGTATGGAAGATTCATTCATAATTACTAAAACTTGGGAGTAATAAGTGTCCTTCAGTAGTTCAACATTTGAACAAATGGTGGTACATCCAGGCAATGGAATATTATTCGGAACTTGAAAAGAAATAAGCTATCAATCTGTGAAAAGACATGGGGAAGCTTAAATGCATATTACTGTGAAAGAAGCCAGTCAGAAAAGACTACATACTGTAGCCTTTATGTGACATATTGTCATAATTGCTATGACATTTTGGAAAAGGCAGAACTATAGAGACAGTGACTCCCTGAGATTGGGGGTAGGGAGAGATGATCAGGCAGAGTACAGAAGCCTTGTATGGGAGTGAATTTATTCTCTACAGTACTCCAGTGGTGAACACATGTCATTGTACAGTCATCAAAACCTAGACAATGTACAACATCTACAGTGAACCCTAATGAAAAC
>NW_007097371.1:0-698 GCF_000164805.1 Carlito syrichta
ATGGTAGCACGTGACCAACGGGCAGTGTTATTTTCCCTATCTGCACAAATACAAAGACATTTCTCTCTGATCTTAGGTAAAATAGTTTCACTACCCATACATGGAAGTTAGGAATCATAGCATTTCTGATCTTTAAACGTATAAAAGGTGTTATTATAGAGAGCAAATTTCCCTTCTTTTTCCTTTGAAAAATCATGGTTCTTCAAGATGTGTTATTAATTTTTGGACATCCTAGATATTAAAATCTAATTCTATCTTCTCATTTTGAAACATTTGGAAATCCGTGAATCAGTGATAGGAATTTTTATACTAAATTCTGAAAAACTAACAATCATTTTATTTTGGAGTGACACTGCTGAAGGGACTGATAAGCAGGACTTGAAAAATAATGATGAATAAATATCACTTAGCACCTACTACTCAGAAAGCATTCACTTGCCAAAAAAGGTTCTGGAAATGGCAGTGGTGCTGGGTTCTGGGGAATTTTTCAGCAAAATATTCACTTATAGACAATAAAGACATCTCATACTCGGCGAATCTGCTTTTTAGATAATATCAAGGCAGATTTCAGAGTATTATGGATTACTGTATAAATAACTGGAACCCAAATTAATAGTGCCCAGGGGGCTATTTTCAAATAACAGAAATTACTCCTATTTATGTACAGTTTAAACAGTTGAAAAATATATACAGAAATA
>NW_007097372.1:0-686 GCF_000164805.1 Carlito syrichta
CAGTAAGTTAAGTGAGCTGGCTAGCCAGCTGGCTAGCTAGTTGGCTAGCTAGTTAAGGCAGCTAGCTAGCTGGATGGCTGTCTGCTTAAGTCAGCTAGATAAGTAAGCTTGTTAGCCAACAGGCTAGCTAGGTGGCTGGCAAGATAAGCTGGCTGGTTAGCAGGCTGGTCAAGTAGGTTGCCCACTTGTTAAGTCAGCTGGATTAGTCACCTAGTTAGTTAACGAGTTAAGTCAGCTGGTTGTGTCAGTTAGTAACTCATTAGCTAATGAGTTAAGTCAGATGATTAAGTCAGCTAGCTAGAATGTTTGATAATGAGTAAGCTAGCTACGTAGCCATCTGGTGAAGTCAGCTGGTTAGATAGGCAGCTAACTATTTAAGTCAGCTTGTTAGCTAGGTGGCTAGGTATTTAGCTAATTTCTTAAGTCGGCTGGCTTGCTAGTTAGCTAGCTAGTTAGCTAACAATTTAAGTCAGCTGGCTAGCTAGGTAGTTAGCTTGTTAAGTCAACTAGTTAAGTCAACTGGCTAGTAAACTGGTCAGCTAGGTAGCGAGCCAGTTAAGTCAGTTGGCTAGCCAGCTGGCTAGCTGGTTAATTCAGTTAGTTAAGAGAGCTGGCAAGTCAATTGGCAATATAGACAGCTAGCTAGTTAAGTCAGCTAGATAGCTACCAGGCTAGCTAGTGATGTC
>NW_007097373.1:0-759 GCF_000164805.1 Carlito syrichta
ATGTACAAAGACAATCGCATTTCTCTACACCAATAATAAACAAACAGAAACCCAAATAAAAAACACGATTCCATTCACAATAGCCACAAAAAAAATGAAATACCTTGGCATCTTCCTAACCAGAGACGTGAAAGACCTTTACAATGAAAATTACAAAACACTGCTCAAAGAAATCAAAGCTGACATGAACAAGTGGAAAAATATCCCATGGTCATGGATCGGAAGAATCAACATTGTGAGGATGTCCATCTTACCTAAGGCAATCTACAAATTCAATGCAATACCCATTAAATTACCAACAACATTCTTCTCAAACCTAGAAAAAACAACACAGGAATTCATATGGAAACACAAACATCCAAGAATAGCCAGAACAATCCTCAGCAAAAAAAAAACAAAGCAGGTGGAATCACAATACCAGATTTCAAACTTTACTATAAAGCTACAATCATCAAAACAGCTTGGTATTGGTACAGGAACAGGCATATAGATCAATGGAACAGAATTGAGATTCCAGAAGCAAAACCCTCAATTTCTCAACTAAACTCATCTTCGACAAATCCCCCCACCACCTACCAATGGGGGAGAGGAGAACCTATTCAGTAAATGGTGCTGGGAAAAATTGGCCTGACCATATGCCAAAAGATTGAAACAGGACCCCTATCTATCCCCATGCACAAAGGTACCTCCAAATGATCACAGACCTAAATGTAAAACCTTCACACCATACAACAATAAAAAAAGGAAGGAAATACTCTC
>NW_007097374.1:0-1147 GCF_000164805.1 Carlito syrichta
TAAAAAACTGGTTTTACATTACAAATGTTAGTATATTTTAATTTTTCAAAAAATCTGTATTTTCCCACATTAGGAGCTTTACAGGGGAAAGTCATGTAATATTTTAAGTAGCTGATTAAAAACAACTGATACAATTTAACCTTTATTATAATTAAATAATGCTTATTAAGCCAGGAATAGAACTTTTCATAATTGATAAATAATATCTGAAGTTATTATGTATAAACTCTTTAGCCCACTCGGAATTAAATTATAGTTTTACCATATTACTTTGGAATAATTACTTAACATTGTTGTGCCAAAAATTCTTCACTTAAAAGTCCATAATTTTATACATAAATTACTTTGAAATGTGTCTAAATAGCTAAAAAGTACTAATCCATTCTAAAACTGCCAACCATACGGTAAAGTGAAGCCTGTGGTAGTTGTGAGTGTGCCACTGCACTCCAGCCTGGGCAACACAATGAGACTTCCACTCAAAAAAACAAAAACTAGTAACTTGTAAACATTTTTGTTTGTTTGTTTAGCAATGATGATACCTTGAACATTTTGAGAAATAGAGACTGAAATTCATTGTGCCTTGATATCATGGTGGCCAAAGTGAAGAGATTGATTTGGCAGGGAACAGAATTCTCAGGCATTTGGGGTCTTATAGCGGTTGTTTCTCAATGCAAATCAATAATTTATTCATAAAGATATAGTTTCCAAATTTGCAGTTTTTTTTTTATTGGTGCAATTTTCTTAAGCTTGCATTACTGTTGGGCCCTCACTTAAAAATGGAAAGATCAGATAATAGCAAATAATCACTATACTGTTATTACTAGCTCTCCTTCAACTCTTAAATTGAGGCACAAAAAGTTTACTTTATTAAAATCAGGATGTATGCCACACATTGAGGAAAAAAGGAGGGGAGAAGGGAAGGACTGATAGAAAGAATGCATCTTAAAGTTTGACTTGGGAATGATATCTCAGAATTGGGATGCCTTTGGCAATTCAACACCTTTGACTAATAGTTTGAGTTAATCAATCAGTGACCTGTATTCAGTATTCCTTCCAAGTCTTGTAGTGTTTTACCTAAATGCTTTTCCTAAAAGAATCGATTTGTTTGAAGGAAGTTACCAATGTTCCCAGTTTAGCCATCATTTTA
>NW_007097375.1:0-881 GCF_000164805.1 Carlito syrichta
CATCCTGTAGTCACCTTCCTAGTTGGAACAGACACAGTCAGCAGCTGGGAGGGTGCCCACACTGGTTCTCTCATCTGTGAAGTGAGGTCCATTATGCCACCATCAAGGACTTGAAACATGCAAGATTCCCACCACATCCCCATTCAACTCTCCTGTCTGGTCTATGCAGAAGACAGATAGATCTTGAAGAATGGCAGTGGGTTGGCATAAGCTTAACCAAGGTGACTTCGGTTGCAGCTGCTGTGCCAGATGACACAGCTTCATGGCTGGAGTAAATGAACACATTCCCTGGCACTGATGTGCAGCTTCTGATCTAATCTGGAGGATGATTTTTCTACACACCTGGTCCTAATGTCCACCAGGAGTGGTTTGCTTTCAGCTGACAAGGCCAGAGACACACTCGCAACGTTCTTCTTCAGAGGTACAAGAGAGGAGCCCCTTTCTAAATATAGGAATTTACTTACAAAAAATTATTACATATTTAATCTTACATGTTTAAACTTCAATCACACCTTTGAAGTACTCTTTGTTTGATGCAATACACCTACTGAGATGCTTTTTCCATTGTTCAGAACAGTTTTTGAACTAGTCCACCTTGAAGTCTTTTAGAGTTTCTGCCTTTTGTTCATTTGTTTGACCTCTTCCACATCAGCAAAATATTTCCCTTTGAGGACTTTTTTATCCAGAGAAACAATAAAAAGTCACTTGAGATCAGGTGAATGGGGAGGGTGGGCATGGAAGTCATGCCATTTTAGGTAAAAACTGCTGAGTACTCATGGAAGTGTGGCAGGTGCACTTGCAATCACCTTTCATGAAATGGGCAAGCGTGTTGAAAGATCCTCCCTAAAAAATAATTACGTGAGCAGAGCATAGCCTCTTCC
>NW_007097376.1:0-673 GCF_000164805.1 Carlito syrichta
ACTCTCTTGCCAGAGCCAAGTTTTAATTTTTTCCCTACTGAGTTGTTTTGTCTTTTATACACTTCTGAGAGTTCTTTGTATATTATAGATATCTACCTAACTGACTATTGCTTTCTTTATGAACATACTTGTCTTGATTGCAGCATTTGTCTTTAGATTGTGTGGCACTTTGTGCCATACCAAGCGTTCCATATTTATGGAGCCTAGTGTACCCTCAGGATCTCCTTACATTCCCCCACCACCAGGTCCTGTGTGCAGTCACCCAAATGTTCTTTCACTGAAAGGCATGACCCCTCAAGTCTGAACTCCACTCTTACTGTGTGCCACTGACCTGCGGGCCTGCTCATTCACCTACACCATGTGCACCCAATTCTGGTTGACATGACATGTGGCTAATATTCTGACATCCCATAGGCCTCTCTGATAGTCTTTTATTGGTTAGTCTTGGGAGTTTTTTTTTCCACATAAATCATGTGGTATTTTTTTCCCAACAGTAAAAAACAAATAAAACTAATTTCCACTCGAATTTGAATTGCTAACTTGGGAGAATGTATACTCTCATCGTTATTGTTTCTTTCACTTTTCTATCAAGTATTTGATATGTCTTTCTGTTTTCTGAAATATGGTACATTTTCATGGTTCTTATTAGATGGGTCTTGCAGTTTACTTGTTA
>NW_007097377.1:0-786 GCF_000164805.1 Carlito syrichta
TCCTAATAAGGACTACCAAGGCTGTGCCGTTTTCATTGCCGAGTAAGCACGGAGAGCCTCTGTTACACTGGGGGTGAAGCTGGGTCTTCCTGGGGACACGCTATTGAAGCCTGCGCTGCACTGCACTTCATTGGCAGTCTGTATACACTGGCTTTGTGCGTGCTCTCCTCCCTGATTCTCAGAGCTCTCCTGTATATGCACTATACTAGGCGGGGAGCATTTGGTGACCAGAGTGCAACTTCAGCTGCTGCACTGACTGGATCCAGATCTCCACAGCCATGGGTAGCCAAGCATGCTTCATTCAGCGGAGAATGCTGAAAAGTTTTCTCTTTTGACACGGGCGTCTCACACGGAATACAATGGCTCTGCGGGTTCATTTGCCAACGAGGCCCGAGAGCCATTGTTTGCTTTCCGGAAAACAACAGTCTTCCATGGGAGACATTCCTCCAAACGGCACGTCACTGAATGGGGGGGCAACAAGTATTACAGTGGCTTGGTCTTTGGCGTGACGCCTGATTCTCCCTGTTTTTCAGCGTGTATTATCCTACATTGAATGCAAAGGCCTAGCAGAGCTGTATGCAACGTTTCCTGTATACAAAGTGCACAACTCCATGGTGCCACACTGAGCGACATGACCGGTTCGCTGTCATCTTTGGGAAAGCATGATTTGTTCACCTACTGAATTCTAAAGTGTTTTTGATTTGACCTGTCCGTCTCCTATCCAAAGCCATTGCTCTTCGTTGGCATTTACGAGGAAGAGCTGACAGGCTTGGCTTGCTGGCTGTG
>NW_007097378.1:0-765 GCF_000164805.1 Carlito syrichta
CAGATTCTTCTAAGAAAGCAACACTATCCGTGTTTTCTTGCTGAACAAGCAAAGAACAGTGGTTAATGTGAGAAATGGAATGAGCTTGCATGACTGCCTTATGAAAGCGCTCAAGGTGAGAGACTTACAACCAGAGTGCTGTGCGGTGTTCAGACTTCCTTACGAACACAAAGATAAAAATGCACTTTTAGATTGGAATACCGATGCTGCTTCTTTGATTGGAGAAGAACTTCAAGTAGATTTCCTGGATCATATTCCCCTCACAACACACAATTTTGCTCAAAAGACATTCCTGAAGCTTGTCTTCTGTGACATTTGTCAGAAATTCCTGCTCAACGTATTTCAATGTCAGACTTGTGGCCACAAATTTCATGAGCACTGTAGCACCAAAGTACCTACTATGTGGGTGGACTGGAGTAATATCAGACAACTCTTATTGTTTCCCAAATCCACTACTGGTGATAGTGGGGTCCCAGCACTCCCTTCTTTGACAATGAGTCATATGCGAGAGCCTGTTTCCCGGATACTTGTTAGTTCCCAGCACAGGTATTCTACACCTCACGCCTTCACGTTCTACACCTCCAGCCCCTCCTCTGAAGGTTCCCTTTCCCAGAGGCAGAGGTCTATGTCCACACCTAATGTCCACATGGTCCTCCTATCTGTGGACAGCAGGATGATTGAGGGTGCAATTGGAAAGTCACAGAGAATCTGCCTCACCTTCAGCCCTGTCCAGCAGCCCCAACCATCTGAGCTCAATGGCTTGGT
>NW_007097379.1:0-656 GCF_000164805.1 Carlito syrichta
CACCGAGCCCGTCCTACAAAAAAAATTTTTTTTGCATATAATTTAAAAAACGGATCTGTCTTTATAATTTTATGTTATTAAACAGACCACTCAATATCATTATTTTCTTTTATTTTTGGAGACAGAGTCACCCTCTGTCATGCGGGCTGGAGTGCAATGGAACGATCGGAGCTCACCACAGCATCCATCTCCTAGTCACAGATACTCCTTCCCCCTTAGCCTCTCCAGCGGCTGGGACCATGGCGTGTTCCACCCATAACTGCCTGATGTTTTAAATTTTTTGTGGTGTTGAGATCTGTGTATTTTAACCAACCTGATCTCCTGAGCTTAAGTGATCCTACTGCCTCAGCCTCCTAAAGTGCTGGTATGACAGGCACAATCTCTCCGTGTCTGGCCTTTATTTCCATGAATTTAAGAGGTGTAAATAGTCTGTGTTCTGTGCTTCAGTCGTACCTACCAACTCCACGTGTGCCCGTGGTACCCAACAGGTAATTTTTTATCCCTCTACCCTTTCTGTTCTCCCTTTCTGAGTCTCCAGCGTTCCTTATAACATTTTCTGTGTCAGATGGGGATTTTTTTTTTTTTTGGAAACCTAGTTCACCGCTTGAGAAGATTCTTCATTTAACTCCCATGTATAAGTGAAAGCATGTGATGTT
>NW_007097380.1:0-1125 GCF_000164805.1 Carlito syrichta
TCCCCTGTAATCCCGAGCCTTTGGGAGGCTGAGGTGAGTGGATTGCCTGAGCACGCGGGTTCGAGATCTGCCTGGGCAGGGAGACATCATATCTACAATAAATCAAAAAATCAACCGGGTGTGGTAGCGCATGCCTGTAATTCCGGCTACTCAGAAGACTGAGGCGGAAGGATCCCCAGAGCCCAGCAGGTCAAGGCTGTGGTGGCCGGGAACAGCCACTGCACTCCAGTCTGGGTGACAGAGTGAGACTCCAACTCAAAAAAAAAAAATACAAGCCGGGCTCGGTGGCTCAGCCTGTAAACCCATGCCTTTGGGAGGCTGAGGTGAGTGTATTACCTGAACCCGTGTGTTCAAGACCCATCTTAGCAACTTGGCGAGACCTCATCTCTACAATAAATAAAAAATTAGCTGGGCATGGTAGTGTGTGCCTGTATTTCTGGCTACTCGGAAGGCTGAGGTGGAAGGATCGCCGGAGCCCAGTGGGTTGAGGCTGTGGTGGCCGGGAGCGGCCACTGCACTCCAGTCTGGGCGACAGAGTGAGACTCCAACTCAAAAAAAAAACCAAAAAATAATAATAAACAAATGAATCTATTCTGAGTTAAAAGGAACAATTGACAAACATATCAAAAATATCTTGATTCACTAATAAACTGAGACGATGAAATAAGGTCAAAACTTTGTTTCCTTTTTCCCAAACAGAAGAGCAGAAACAGATACTGTTAGGATACAGACAGGGTGAGGGTGGAGAGGTGGAAAGAGAGAAAGGTGCAGGGAGGTGCAGCAAAGAGGGACGCAGCATCGCCAGAGCCATCAAGCCGGAGGTATGCACTGGGAACCCAGAGATCCAAGTAAAAAATGCAAAGAATTGCTACATCCACAAAAAGGTTAAGAAAAAGTTTATTTAAAAGTAAATTAGAGAGAGAAAGAGAAGGACGAGAGAAGATTTACCTCCTCAGGTGGGGGAGGGGGCCAAAGACAGGAAACCTGACAACAGCCATAGCTCAAAGAGCACATGGCTACCCCAGAGTCTAGCAAGGCAATGGCTGTTGCTTGCTTGTGGTTGAGTCCTTTTAACCATTCCCCTAGATGGGGGAAGATCATTAAGGTGATTGGGTGGTGGTCTGG
>NW_007097381.1:0-313 GCF_000164805.1 Carlito syrichta
CATCCAGTCTCTATTAAACTCAGTAGAAGCTTAAAGTTGTTTCTCAAAAGAAGAGTAGTTATCTGGAGAGGATGGAAGCACTTAGTTTCTGCCTGTGCTGTGATTTACCTCTAATATAGAAATCTGCTGAAAGCTCCAGATTGTATCTCTCTATTTGCCATAGACACTTCAAGTATCTGCTAGAATGCATGACCCAAGTGTCAGCCCAGCTTGTACAGCAGCCTGGGGTCTGTGGCAAAGCCTTCTCATATTCTGGACTCCTAAAAACTAATAGATCTTTTCAATCACTTGGAAAGTGAGTCGTAATGACATA
>NW_007097382.1:0-755 GCF_000164805.1 Carlito syrichta
TTCACCAAGTAATGCCTTCTTGCTCAACTGTGGGGTTCCCCTCGCCCCCTGGGTGGCAGCGTAGAGCTGCACATGGGCAAAGCGTGTCCCATGAGAGAACTCTTAGTTCAAACAGAGGCGCTCTGCACAGCCGAAGTCCAAATGAGAAAAAAACCGCGAGACTCAGACTCATGTGTTGCAGCATGCACCAAGTGAGAATAACATAGATAGCCCCTAAAGAGCGCTGCACATTTTGAAAAGCTCCTTCCCCGGGAAGATGCACATGCACAACAAGCCTCACAGAGGCCGTCTATGCTTATTCAGTAAGGCCAACGCGAGAGTGACGGCATTTCCTAGCCTAGAGAAACGCCAAGGGGTAAAACGTTTCAGGGCTCAAACAGAAGGCAAGCACTGCTTTTCTACAAGTGAGTGTGTAGCACTCATTTCCCTCAGTCTGACACCATTGACATGCTCATTCCTACATGTGAAGTATCGACATAAATGCTCGGCTATGCTCATTCAAGCCGTACCTTGGAAATCGTGTATTACACCGTACAGCACACAAGAATCAAACTGCTTGAAAATACATCACAATTGAGTCAACATTTGACACAGCATTTCCCCAGCTGATGCACACTCACAGCCAGCAAGCCAAGCCTGTCAGCTCTTCCTCGTAAATGCCAACGGAAGAGCAATGGCTTTGGATAGGAGACCGGACAGTCAAATCGAAACACTTTAAATTCAATAGGTGAACCAATCATGCTTTCCCAAGATGA
>NW_007097383.1:0-674 GCF_000164805.1 Carlito syrichta
ATTCTAGCATCTATGTTCATCAGAGATATTGGCCTGTAGTTCTCTTTCTTTGTTGGATCTTTACCTGGCTTGGGTATCAATGTGATGTTGGCTTCGTAAAATGATTTGGGGAGTGTTCCATCTTTTTCAATCACCTGGAATACCTTCAGTAGGATTGATATCAGCTCCTCCTTAAATGTCTTGTAGAATTCTGCTGGAAAGCCATCTGGTCCAGGGCTTTTTTTTTGTAGGAAGTTTTCTTATTACGTAGTCAATTTCCTTGATTTTTATTGCTCTATTTAGGGTCTCAATTTCTTCTTTTTCCAACCTAGGTAGGTTGAGTGATGTCAGAAAGTCCTCCATTTCCTTAAGGTTTTCAAGTTTGTTTCCATACAAGTGTACATAGTAGTATCTAATGATCTTTTGTATTTCTTCAGGGTTCTGATTGTGCTCATTTGGTTTTTTTCTCATTTTTTCTTGGTCAGTCTAGTTAGGGGACCATCGATCTTGTTTATCCTTTCGAAGAACCAGCTTTTTGTTTCATTGGTTTTTTGTATTATCTTTTTGTCTTCTATGTCCTGGATTTGGGCTTTTATTTTGGTGATCTGGATTCTTCTGCTGAAATTAGGGTTTTTGTGGTCTTGCTTTTCCTGCTTCTTTAGGTGGCTTGTTAGGTTGTTAATTTGTGTTCCTTC
>NW_007097384.1:0-752 GCF_000164805.1 Carlito syrichta
CTCCCCGGCTAGTATAGTGCATATACAGGAGAGCTCTGAGAATCAGGGAGGAGAGCACGCACAAAGCCAGTGTATACAGACTGCCAATGAAGTGCAGTGCAGCGCAGGCTTCAATAGCGTGTGCCCAGGAAGACCCAGCTTCACCCCCAGTGTAACAGGGGCTCTCCGTGCTTACTCGGCAATGAAAACGGCACAGCCTTGGTAGTCCTTATTAGGTTTAAACGCCATAGGGAAAAACAACTTAGAATTCTCCCCATCCACACATAATGCTCTCCTGCTCGTGACTGTGGAGCACTTGTGTCACTCATTGCGGCACTATGCCTTGCAGATTTCTCTCCGTGAAACACGGAGGTTTCACGCTCGTACGCAAAGGCCCTCTATGGAAAGGAACACAAATCAAGGGGAAAGAGTGAGAATGAGGTGTTACAGCAGGCGGCAATGAAGAATAATAGTCACAGCAAAGAGGTGACACTGCAGCACACATTGGGCACAGACTTAAGCCAGGAAGGTGCCCGTGCACCCCAGGCCTAAGAAAGGCCACTCCCACCAGCAATCCACAGTCTCATTGCTTTCCCTGACAGGAGAAGGTGTCAAGAAAGAGCAATTCAGAATTCCCCCGGGTCACACATATTGCCTTCCCACAAGTAACTGTGAATGTCTCAGATCCCTCATTGTGGCACAGGGGAGATGAGCATTCCCGCATGGGAGAGGTTGACAAGCCGCACGCCAAAGCAGTCACCCTGTAGAGCGTA
>NW_007097385.1:0-466 GCF_000164805.1 Carlito syrichta
CTATGTTGGAGAGTATCCTTGTGCCTGGAAGGAGATTTTAAAGTTTGTTAGCAATTTGGTGGTGCTGTAAGTGAAATTAATTTACCTGGCCTTTAGGCAATTTAGAAGGGGGTGGGGTAGGTGTGGTTCCTGGAGCTTACTGCTTATTTCGCCCTAGAGACTGAATCAAGAACTTGAAGAGTTTAAGTACCAAAGTTTTAAAAGCATGTTATAACACAAAATCACAGTAGTTATTGTAAAAGTTACTTATTTAGCCAAAATGATAGTCCAACGATTTTGAAAAGAAAAAAAAACTCGCTCTTTTGTAACAAAGACAGTGGGGGGGAGGGCTAATTAAATTTTGTCTCTTTTTTTCCCTCTGTTGTTTAAAGGAGAAAATTTTTGGGGGGGAGATTGTTAATTAAAAAGCTCATGTTCTGGTCTTTGAGTAGCATGTAGGCCTACTATTAGTGTAATTGATATTAAT
>NW_007097386.1:0-349 GCF_000164805.1 Carlito syrichta
TTTATTGTAGAGATGAGGTCTTGCTGCCCAGGCGGGTCTCGAACCCGTGGGCTCAGGCAATTCACTCACCTCAGCCTCCCAAAGGCGCGGGATTACAGGCTGAGCCACCGTGCCCGGCTTTTGCTTATCTTTTTATTTTTATTTTATTTTATTTTTTGAGTTGCAGTCTCACTCTGTCGCCCAGACCGGAGTGCAGTGGCCGCTCCCGGCCACCGCAGCCTCGACCTGCTGGGCTCCGGCGATCCTTCCGCCTCAGCCTTCCGAGTAGCCGGAATTACAGGTGCGCGCTACCACGCCTGGCTGATTTTTTGATTTATTGTACAGATGAGGTCTCGCCTGCCCAGTCAGG
>NW_007097387.1:0-759 GCF_000164805.1 Carlito syrichta
CTTCAAGCCAGGAGGGAGCACTGAGCCACCAGGTCCCCTTGCTACCGCTGGGAGTCTGAGCTGTGGAAGACAAGAGTCTTTGCTCTCAGTAAGCACTCCCTGGCGGTAAACTCTGTCCACCCCAGGCAATATGCAGGGCCTGTGTTCTCCTGTTGCCTGGGAAACCTTCCCTTTGATTTGCTGGTCATACTGAAAATTGACTGAGGCTCCCCTGGTTGCAGAATAACTTTCAGTCAAACTTAATTGAGGGAAGACCAGTCATTTTTATCTCGAGTTTTCTCTCAGGCAGTGTTTTTCTTCTAATTGAAACTTGAGAACATCCCCCGATCAGTGACGCCTTGGGCTACAGAGCAGTGGCCATTCCTGGCAACCTGACAGGCACCTCCAGGAGAGGTACAGGCCCGTCCATGGGTTCATTTGCAGAGGATGCACTAAATCACTCCCATCCTGGCCATGGAGAGGCTCCCAGGTTTTACTTTTAGAAGGATTCTGACATTTCCAAACGGCCCCATTGGCCAGGACTATAGATGACAACGTCTTGGCAAACACTTGTGCATAGTGCCCCATGGCATCACTGGCCAGTTGGCAGCTCCTGACTCCAGGAATCTGCCTGTGTGTCTGCCTGCTGGTGACCTCCCAACATGGCGGGACAGATGGACCTGACTGTCTAATAGGAGCCCTATGTTGAAATTATGTCCTTTCTCAGTGTGGCTTTAGAGGCAGGAAGAGTTTGCACTGATGAACATAACCGAGCATTTC
>NW_007097388.1:0-776 GCF_000164805.1 Carlito syrichta
CTCTCGGCAGGAAGAATGTTTCTTGAACCTGGAGGCTCCTACATCAAGAGTATGTGAGTATGACACGCCGTTTCCTCACATTTTTTAGCCATTCTGCATCCCAGATACATGGAAGTGTTACGATGTCCTTCGAAAGATGATCAACTATTGACCGTTTAGGTAGGTACACCCTGCATTTTGAGAGAGCTTATATGTGCCCCTGACATTAATAGACGATTAACCAAGGAGCAGCAGTCATTGTTGTGTTGTATTTTGGGAAAAGACAACTTTCAGAACAAAATGTGTACCTCAGAAAAAAACTCAAAGTTAAAGTCATATGCTTATGTGTAACAGAAACATTGTCAGGCATATACATGGTGTGATTTCTAGAAAACAGACGCAGGCACAAGTTAACATTGAAAGATCGCCAGGTGAAGATGCCCCTCTACCATGGTTTAGCTTGCAAATATGCTTTATGCCACTGTAAGATCAATTTCTACCTTTATTTCTGTATATATTTTTCAACTGTTTAAAGTGTACATAAATAGGGGTAATTTCTGTTATTTGAAAATAGCCCCTCGGGTACTATTAATTTGGGTTCCAGTTATTTATACAGTAATCCATAATATTCTGAAATGTGCCTGGATATTATCTAAAAAGCAGATTCGCTAAGTATGAGATGTCCTTATTGTCTGTAAGTGAATATTTTGCTGAAAAAAGTCCCCAGAGCCCAGCACCATGGCCATTTCCAGAACCTTTTTTGGCAAGTGAATGCTTTCTAAGTAATGGGGTACTAA
>NW_007097389.1:0-938 GCF_000164805.1 Carlito syrichta
AGCTGATGTTTATAACTGTCATAGAATGACAAATATCTTATAATTTTCTTTCTTTTTCTTTTCTTTTTTTTTTGATTTGGCATCTCACTCCATCACCTAGGCTAGAGTGCAATGTCAAGCTCCCAGAGCCATCATAGTTGACCTACTGGGCTCCAGCAATCCTTCCGCCTCAGACTTCCAAGTAGCTGGAACTACAGGTGTGCACGACGACGTCCAACTAATTTTTTTCATTTATTGTAAATACGACGTCTCACCAAGTTGCCCAGGCTGGTCTCGAACCCGCAGGCTCAGGCAATCTACTCGCTTTGGCCTCCCAAAATGCTGGTATTACAGACTGGTATTGAGTCACTGAGCCTGGCCCATCTTAGAATTTTCAAAATAAAATGTGCATGCCCAAAATGAATGGACATATGTAAACATCAAAGCCCTAGACAGTAAAAATATTTTCCTTTATATTTTGAAATACACCTCATATACCTTGGTTTAAGCATGCTGAATTTCTGTAAGCACTGAAAAAAGTAAAGTTTTTAGTAGGCCTTTAATAGAAAGTTAAGACATAAGCTTTATTGTATATGCTCACTTCTATTGTCAGTAAAAGTTGTATATAGTAATCACATGTTCTTACTCATTAGCGGACCTTGAACAGCTGTTACAATACTATAAGAAAGGGATTAGCAATAATGGGAAACTGCCGGGGGGGGCATACCTCATCAACAAGTGTACCTCCATAATGAATATATGCATGCCTAACCTGGAATTTTATCCCAAATATTTAAAATTAAAAAACATACAAAATGTTATATATATATTATATATAAGCATTTATCATTATACATACTCAGCAGACATAATTTTAAATGAAAATTAAATTTTTTAGAAGCAACAGGTCAAAAAATATATTTTCTGATATATTTTTTCTGCAGACTATAAAAAAGTAA
>NW_007097390.1:0-1121 GCF_000164805.1 Carlito syrichta
TCCCTCTATTGCTAAGTATTGAAAAGCAAATCCATTTATTTCCATAGCTTTCCAATTTCTTTTGGTGGGAAGGGGAAGTTTCTTTGTATTGTTCTTCTTAAGGTTCTGGCAAGCAATTTTAAACAATATGGTTGCATATAAAATTTTATTGCAGAGTCTAAAATTTAAGCAAAAACCAGCCACCTTTTAACTGGTTTTGTGAGTACTTTCAGGGTTAAATATAGTATAATGTTGACTCTCTTCTTTGAAAAATTAGGCCACCAAGTATATCAGAAGGTGAAGTATAATAATTATTAAATTGTTCTGATTACCTGCTGAAAGATTAAAGAATGGACAAACTATGGAGATAATAGTAAATTTTGTAAAATGCTGAGCATTTATGATCTTAAGTGATAAATAACTAATTTGTCACTTGGTATAGTTGGTCAGTTTACATAGCATCTTGACTTGCTATAGTAGAAAATTTAATTTAATATTTTTAGGGATAAAAATATCTCACATGTTACTAGTATTTAGAGATAATTTTTAGATTATTCAGAGAAAGCTTTGGATGTCAAATGACTATGATCAGTGGGGACTCTTGCTTTACACTGTATTTCTATTTGATTTTTGAGATATTTATGTTTATATAAAGTCACTTCAAAAATTATTTGGAGAAAGTTATTTTTCAAATTTATCTAATTAGTTTCAAAGGAAATGTTAGCAGATGTTTGTTTTTAAGTAGAGGGATTATTTCTCAATTTAAAAAAATTTCCTTTTGTGTACTTTATGTCTCCATTTGGCTGTCTGATAAGTATCTTTTCTAAAAAAGATCCAAACTTATTACTATATTCCCAGTGTTCAACTTCACTTAATAGTTCAAGTCAGGGAGGTCTCATTAATGCCTCTCTTTCCTGTATACCCTGCATTCAATCTACCAGCCCAAGCTTTACTTAAAAAACATAACCAAAACTAACTGGGCATAGTGGCTTATGCCTGTAATTCCAGAATTTTGGGAGGCAAAAGTGACAGGATTGCCTGAGCCCACTGATTTGTGACCAGCCTGGGCATCTTGGTGATACCTTGGCTCTACAATAAGTCAAAAGAATTAGCTGAGTGTGGTGGTCTGTGCCTGTATTTTC
>NW_007097391.1:0-753 GCF_000164805.1 Carlito syrichta
GATAAAAATTAAATAATCTAATTACTAAAAAAATTAAGACCTTAGTTTTTTCTTATGATCTAGAACTTGGGTTTCAATATATTTTTACATTATATTTTAATATTTTTATTTTAGCCTGTAATAATGTCTACTATATCTTCTTAGTCACTCTTCTTTCTATAAACAAAATTAAAAATAAGCTATTTTCAATTACATTTGTATCCATCTGTTTACTCATTTGTCTTCTCCATAAGCACAAGCTCGTCAAGAAGGATCCTGTTCTATTATTTGTGTATCCCCATGAGCAAGTAAAATGGTAAACACAGAATTATGTTTGATGGACTATGGTTAAATAAAAAAATTAAAAGATCTTGTATAATTTAAGCATTGTATATTATTAGAAAGGCTAAAAAAATTAAAAGATCATGTATAATTTGTGCATTGTATATTATTACAAAGGCTAGCTATTTATCTCACTACAGGAACAGAAAAAATTCAGTAGTTATTATATTTCAAAAATATATTCTGGAAGGGTGAGGCAGGAGTGCTTGAGCCCAGTAGGTGGAGACTGTTGTGGCCGTGAGTGTGCAACTGCCCTCCAGCCTGGGCAACAGAGTGAGACTCCAACATAATATATATATGGCTCAGCCTGTAATCCCACGCATTTGGGAGGCTGAGGTGAGTGGATTGCCTGAGCCTGCGGGTTTGAGACCCGCCTGGGCAACTTGGTGAGACCTCATCTCTACAATAAATCAAAAATTAGCTGGGGCGTGG
>NW_007097392.1:0-602 GCF_000164805.1 Carlito syrichta
TTCTTAGGGTTGGATATCTGGGAAAGATTTTAATTCTCCCTCACTGATGAAGCTTAGCTTGGCCGGGTAGGTTATTCTTGGTTGAGATTATTTATCTTTTAGGACTTTGAAGATAGGGCTCCAAGCTCTCCTAGCCTGCAGGGTTTCTGCAGATAAATCTGCTGCTATTCTGATTGGTTTCCATGGTAGGCAATCTGGCCTTTTTCTCTTGCTGCCTTTAGGATTTTTTCTTTTGTGCCTACTTTATTTAGGCGAATTATTATGTTTCTAGGAGTTGGTCTTCTCATTTGTTGTATTGCGGGGGTTCTCTAATCTCTTGTGTTTGAATTTTTGCATCACTGATTAGATAAGGGAAGTTTTCTTGAATGATATCATGGAAAGTTTGTTCCAATGTGGTCTCTGTTTCTCTTTCTGCCTCAGGGAGTCCGATTATTCTTAGGTTAGGCCTCTTGAGGTAGTCACTCATCTCTTGAAGGTTTTGTTCTGTCTTTTTGAGTTTATTTTCTGTGTTTTTAAAAGTTTTGGGTTATTTCTATATTTTGGTCCTTAAGCTCTGAAGATTCTTTCTTCTGCTTGGGTAATTCTGCTTTTTATACTTATCA
>NW_007097393.1:0-563 GCF_000164805.1 Carlito syrichta
TTCTGACCCTGCGGGTTGGAGAACTGCCTGGGCAACTTGATGAGACCTCATCTTTACAATAAATCAAAAATCAGCCGGTTGTGCTAGTGCACACCTGTAGTTCCAGCTACTTGGAAGTCTGAGGCGGAAGGATCACTGGAGCCCAGCTGGTCGTGGCTGCGGTGGCCAGGAGTGGCCACTGCACTCCAGCCTGGGTGACAAAGTGAGAATCCAACTCAAAAAAAAAAAAAAGAAAAATATTTTCAAAACTGTGAGATGAAATAGCAAATCTGAATAGTAACAACTGAAGTTTTGTTACCTTAAATTCCAAGGTTTTCGATGGAAACTTTAGCAAACAATTAAGAAACAAATGTTCCCTATCTTATACAGCCTATATTGGTACTAAAAAATTTAGAATACTCCTAGAGTTAGGCAAGTTATGTAATTTTGACAACAAAACCAGAAATGGGCAGTATAAGGAAGAAGCATTATAGACTAATCTCATAGTAATAAAGCAATGATAACAAATTTTTGTAATAGATAACAAATCAGTGACAATATACACCATAGTTAAGATTTTTCTT
>NW_007097394.1:0-709 GCF_000164805.1 Carlito syrichta
GACTGAGACTGACCTAGCCCAGCTTTGAGGAGCACCCGGGTTCACACACCTTTCATGACTGGGGAGCCATTGCCTGCAACCACCACGAATAAATTAACAATTAAATTCCATTCTTGATATTTTTCCCATTTGAAATGTGACTCGCAAAACTTTATAAATATAAAAGGGTGATCAGAGTTCAATAGCAGTGAGTCATTTCACAGAGAAGCTTGCTTGCCTCTGTACTCGCAAATGTCAGCCTCATGAGGGGCAGAAGAAGAGCAAATGAAAAGATTTGAATCAGCTGCAACCGGCACACTTATTCCCAGAGTAGAATTCATTGAAGACAAGTGCCCGATCGCGACACTTGCTTCATTATAATAATAAGTTTGTGAGCGCCTGAGCCTGCGGGTTCGAGACCCGCCTAGGCAGAAAGACCTCATCTCTACGATACATCCAAAAATCAGCCAGGTGTGGTAGTGCATGCCTGTAACTCCAACTACTTGGAAGGCTGAGGCGGAAGGGTTGCCAGAACCCAGCAGTTAGAGGCTGCGGTGGCCGGGAGCGGCCGCTGCACTCCAGTCTGGGTGACAGAGTGAGACTCCAACTCAAAAAGAAAAGTGTTGGTGACCACAGATTCTTCGACTCTCATGTATTATACGTTGACATGAGACCAAACAGATCCTCAGACTAGGTTTTACTGGGAATTTGTTCAAAGGAGAAAACACGG
>NW_007097395.1:0-538 GCF_000164805.1 Carlito syrichta
TAAGTAACATAGTTAAGTCAGCTCACCACACAGTTGGTTCGGTAGGTATCTACGTAGTTAAGTCAGCTGGCAAGCCAGTGGGCTAAATAAGTAGTTAGCCAGTTAACTCAGCTATCTATCCCACTGGCTAGCTATGTAGATAGGCAGTTAGGTCAGCCTGCTAGCCAGCTGGCTAACTACTTAAGTCACCAAGTTAAGTCAGCTGACTAGACACCTGGCTAGCTTAGTAGCTAGATAGTTAAGACAGCTTTCTAGCCTGCTGGTTAGGTAGTAAAGCCGCCTAGTTAAGTCAGTTGGATATGAAGCTAGCTAGCTAGGTAGCTTGTTACTTAAATAAGCTGGCTAATCAGATGGCTAGTTAGTTAAGTCGCCTAGTTAAGTCATATGTCTAGCCAGCTGGTTAACTATATAACAAGCTAGTAATTCAGTTTTCTTGAAGAAGACCAGCTATTTAAGTCAGCTAGTTAAGTCAGTGGCTAGTCAGCAGTCTGGCTAGGTAGTGAGCTTGTTAAGTCAGTTGGCTAGCCAGCTGACTAGC
>NW_007097396.1:0-733 GCF_000164805.1 Carlito syrichta
GCCTCAGCCTTCCACGTAGCTAGAACTACAGGCACGCGCTACCATGCCCGGCTGATTTTTTTATTTATTGTAGAGATGAGGTCTCACCAAGTTGCCCAGGCGGGTCTCAAACCCGTGGGCTCAGGCAATCCACTCACCTCAGCCTCCCAAAGCATGGGATTACAGGCTGAGCCACCGAGCCTGGCTGACTGTTTTTCTTGATTAAAAAAATCCTCAAAGGGACTTCCAATGTGGAAGAGTTGAAATAAAAAATGGCAGAAGCAATAAAAGGTAACAAAATCGACAAGTTAAAAAACTGTTATGAACAGTGGAAAAAGATCTCAATACGTGCATCAAAAAGAAAGTACTTTAAAAGATACTGAAGATTAAACATGTCAGAATAAATACTCACATTTTAATAATTAACTTTTGCTTTTCTACTAAAAATGAAAAAAAGATGGCAGAGCAACTTTAGAAGATTTTTGGCAGTTGGTTACAAAGACAGTATAGTATTTTTATGTGATGCATTTAGCATATTCTTAGGTATTTACTCTATTGAATTAGAAAATAATGTAGAGACGGGGCAAGATGGCGACGGCATAGGTGAACTTGTGAGATTCTCTGAACGTGAGTTCCCCAAAAGGCTATCACTTCGCTACCCCCATCCCCCAGCCCACCATCAACCGCGCTGGGGGCAGGCCCGAGAACTTCAGTCCCACGCAAGTCAGATATTGCGCCCCCGCCCCACTGCTGC
>NW_007097397.1:0-817 GCF_000164805.1 Carlito syrichta
CTTCTAGGGAGACAGAAGGCTGGGTGAGAAAGGATAAAGGTGAGACCTGAGAGTCTCACAGGAGCTAAACCATGCTACTAAAATGAAAGCTCAGTTTGCAACCTATACTTTATGGGAACATCTTTCTGGAAAAACTATTTTTCTTCCCCAAATATCAAGGTGCACTTTCTGCCATAATGTTATCTTTACCCACAAAAGATTTTCTGAGGCCTCCTCCCTTCCTGTCCCCCACCAGTCAAGGATGGTGCTCTACATTCATCAGACTTCAAAATGACCTACTGAATGAATGAGGAGGGATGCATGGGCCACAGCTGCCAATGTCTGGGAAAAACAGAGTCAAGAAGTGAGCGGAGAGGAAGACAAGGTGGGCAACAGAGTGAGACTCCAACTCAAAAAAAAAACAATGAAAACTTACTGCCCATTTTCTTCTTTATGATTAAAAAAAGGTTATGGTTGAAAATCCTCTTGTGCCAAGGAACACTATAAAAACTATGCTCTATTCAGGAGAGCACTATAAATATAGCTGTGAATTTGGACCAAAGATTCCCCTGTGATTACTGTATCAAAGTAAAAGCGTTATTTTTATATGTTATTTCTATGAATGGTAGAGTGACTTGATATGACACGTTGTTGTTCTGCCTGTGTAACATCCGTGTCTTTTCCTTTGGAATTTTATCCCTTTCCTGTAAGAGGACATGCTGGAGGGACAGTCAATGAAAGAGCCCCATATTCCCTTGACCGGGAATGGACAAAGTTTAGCTCAAGAATTAGGCTAACAAAACTTTCTCCTGAAGCTGACTTGTGAATAAACAGCATG
>NW_007097398.1:0-347 GCF_000164805.1 Carlito syrichta
CACCCACCACAGGGTTGGGAACCCTCTCTGTGTCCTGCAGCACCCAATAGCCACCACTGTCACAAGCCTTGTTATTTCTCTTCCCCTCATCGTAGTGAAAGTTCTGGGCACCAGCAACATGCAGGCAGCCCGGGTCTGGTGTTCATAAGCCAAAAGGGGTCCTAACTGACCTCTCTTTTTTTCTTTTTTCAAATTTTGAGTCAGAGTCTCACACTTTCGCCCAGGCTGGAGCACAGTGGCATGCTTGCAGCTACCGCAGCCTCCCTGCTGGGATCAGGCAATCCTTCCACCTCTCCCTTTCATGTAGCTGGAACTACAGGCAGGCACTAGCACACCCGGCTAATTTT
>NW_007097399.1:0-629 GCF_000164805.1 Carlito syrichta
CAGGTCTCGAACCCGCGGGCTTAGGCAATCCACTCACCTCAGCCTCCCAAAGGCGCGGGATTACAGGTTGAGCCACCGAGCCCGGCTTCCACCAGGTTTTTAACAGGGCCTACCCTTTCATGAAGCAAGTTGTGGCTTGAAATGACATTTTATCCACTGGTTTGAGTACAAAGCTTGGGAAAGTGTGAAATATTCACCTCTGAGGCCCCAAAAGTCAGAGTCAGAAAAGCCTGTGTTCCCACCACCCAGCCTCATGAGTACTTGGAAGGATGCATGCTTTGCAGGTCCTGGTCTTGAGTTATCGTGATTCTCTCATCTTTTCACTTTTTTGAGCACTCATGCTTCCCTGTCAGGGGCTTTCCTGTAGCAGAAGGGGCAGAGAGACAGAGACAGATTCATCCATAAGGGTGCCAGACTGGCATCTCTCTTCCTCTCCCAGCTGGGGGGCCAGAAACCATACCTGCCCCACTCAGGACTCTTTGGACATAAGGCCTACAGTAGCTTTCATCCTTGTGGACAAAAGAGCAGAACTCATGGATCAGAGGTGCATGCTCAAAGACCAAAGGCAGGTCGGGCCCAGTGGCTCACACTGATAACCCCAGCACTTTGGGAGGCTGAGGTGAGAAGAT
>NW_007097400.1:0-695 GCF_000164805.1 Carlito syrichta
CTGAACTTTGGACTGGGCCACATTCCAAACATTCTGGGATGGGCCACTTTCGTTTGTAAAGTAAATACTTAAGCTTCTATAGAATTGTTTAACTTGGCATAAATCAATCAGCTTAGGATGAAAAAGGTTTATAGAATATGTCAGTCACAGATTAGGTTATCCTTTGTTATGGGATTTTAAGATTATCATATGAAAAGGGTTTAAAGGCAATCATTGATTAAGTTTTCATGGATTAAGGTTTCTGGTGGGTGGGGGACGCCCCTCCCACATCTGACTTTATGTATAAAAGACCGTTGTAATTCCCAATAAGACTCATTCGCTTCTGCACTAAAAAAAAAAAAAAAAAGAAAAAAAGTGCTCTACTATAGAGAAAAGAACTGAAGTCTTTTAAGTTTATACAAAAAGCAGTCCAGAAATTCTTCATCATTTTCCATGGCTATCCTTTTTTTCCCATCTCAACCAATTCAACTTTACTGAATAATTCTGATTGACTATAACGATTTCATCGAAAGCCTGGGCTAGGAAAAAAATCATGCTCCCCAAAGCTCAGTCCCATTCTTATACGCAGAATTATTCCTAATGGTATGCTAAATAAAGTATATGCAATGGCATATATTCAATTTAGAAACAAACAAAGAGAGGCAGCTAATGTAAAAGAGAAAGTCAGTTCATACCACCCAAGTGTCTCAACACTC
>NW_007097401.1:0-501 GCF_000164805.1 Carlito syrichta
CTTCTTCCCTTTCTCACTTTGTGGCTTCCGATTCTGTCTGGAATCTGATCTATAATTTCATTACTATTAGTATAATTGTTCTTTTTCTGCTGTTTATCTTTCCAATCGTCATCCAACGTTTAAAAAAAGCAGTTCAACATAACTCTGATAATATTTATTTGGCAGTTCTTACTAATAAAACAAAAAAAAATGTCATCTATCAACTAGTCACTTATGTCATAAAGACTAATATTTTGTGTCATCAGCTCACCATTCTTCATTCTCCCTATGTCCCCTTAAGTCTTTACACTCTTGGTATTCAGTGACGGGTAAGATTCCAGCCACCTAATATGAACCTAAAACAGACATTCCCCACAGGGAAGGGGAACGGGCCAATGACGGGTAACAACTATGGTAAGACGAAAACAACCTAAGACAAAAGCCAAAATGTTTTACGTTTGTTTTAATAAAAAAGGGGGAAATGTTGGGAGCCAACATCTATATCTACATGGCTGAGGCCTG
>NW_007097402.1:0-621 GCF_000164805.1 Carlito syrichta
CTCAAATTTTGGTACTATAAAAAGAGACCAATGGTGAATTCCTAGAAAGTCTAGAGCCGCTGACAAAGCTAAAGATTTTAAGGGGTTCCTCAGAGATCTTCTATTTTCCCCCAGTTCGTACCAGCAAGCGGTCCATGATCTCAGCATTTCTCAATATGCGATTCAAGAGATTTTTTGTTTGTTTGTTTGTGGTTTTTTTTTTTTTTTTTTTTTGAGTTGGGAGTCTCACTGTCACCCAAAATGGAGTGCAGTGGCCGCTCCCGGTCACCGCAGTCTCGACCTGCTGGGCTCTGGCGATTCTTCCGCCTCAGCCTTCCAAATAGCTGGAGCTACAGGTGCGTGCTACCACGCCCAGCTAATTTTTTAATTTTATTGTAGAGATGAGGTCTCACCAAGTTGCCCAGGCAGGTCTCAAACCCATGGGCACAGGCAATCCACTCACCTCAACCTCCCAAAGGCACGGGATTACAGACTGAGCCACTGAGCCCGGCTGATTTTTTTTTTTTTTTTAGTCAGAGTCTAACTCTGTCACCCAGGCTGGAGTGCAGTCACAGCCTCAATCTGCTGGGCTCAGGTGATCCTTCTGCCTCAGCCTTCCAAGTAGTTGGAACTACAGGCGTA
>NW_007097403.1:0-1262 GCF_000164805.1 Carlito syrichta
CCAGAATTTTTGTTGAATATATTTTGTTCATATATCCATTCACCAAATGTCAACAGTGTCAACAAGCAGTGTGATATTTTATGGGGAGAAAAGGAAATCAAGATCCTTGCAAATTAAATAATGACGCAAAGCTAGAAAGATGTTATATTGTTGAGACAGGACAGTGAAATTATATTGCTAGCCTTATCAGCTTAACGTAAACTATTTCTAGTGGACCTTATTGACAAGAACAGAAGAGAAGACATTTGCCAGAAGAGATTAACTTGTGCAGTCAATAAAGTTAACTTGTCCTTCCACCTCAGCCTTTCAAGTAGCTGGAACTATAGTCATGCAATTCTATGCCCAACTATTTTCTTTTTGGGGGGCTTATTGTACAGAAGAAGTCTCACCAAGTTGACCAGACTAGTCTTGAACCTGTAGGTTCAGACAAACCACTCTCCTCATTTTCCTGAAGTGATGGGATTACAGGATGAGCTATTGAGCCCAGCCATGAACAGCTGTTTTACACCTGTTTTACAAGGTCATTAATCTCATTATTAGGACAGAGATCACAACACTTAATTACCTCTTAAAGTCTCTACTTCTTAATATGAACACCTTGATGATCAAGTTTAACACATAAATTTTGGGGATACATCCAGACTGTAGCAAATCTCTGGGTCCCAGAGATTACAGTCCTTTTGAACTCTCCTTTAATCACCAGCATTGACTATAGCAGACAGTATAATTTATCTAACTTATTTTCAACTCTCTTTAATATCTTAAGTAACATTATACAGTTAAAAGTGCTTGAACATCATTTATTTCAGTTGATCAGTGTAATATTTTGTTAGAAATATTTTGAGTAGAAAAATTAGAAAAATGACTGGCAGTGCATACATGCCATAAATATTACTCCATCAAGATAAATTGAAGAGATAATATCTGCTGATGAAAGTATTTATTTGGATTATGACCTCATTGTTCAACATTTCTAAATCAGATTACAACAATAAAATTAGAGGGAGTGTGATAATGAGAATGTCACATATAAAATTAACTGTATATATACATGTCATAGAAAATAAAACCTTGAGGAATATTTTGGATTTTATAGAGCCAAATTGTAAAATTTTCTTTGTTTTTTTAGAAATTGTATTAATAAAATAAACTGAAATAATTGAAAAATAGATAATTACAAAATAAAATTGTGTAAATGTTGAATTATCTTACATAGCCTCCCACAGAAATATATATATCTGTTTTGTCCGTAATTGTGAAAT
>NW_007097404.1:0-731 GCF_000164805.1 Carlito syrichta
AAAGAAATGGAACCCCATCCCCTGTGGGTGTTTGAGCCATAATCCACAGCCCATTCATTCCACAATCCCTTCCTATTGTAGCTCTCTTCTATAAGAGCAGTTTGGGGCTCCTAAAATCAGAACAGAAATTTATTTTTTCAGTTAATCACACAAATGAGCAAGGAGTAAGAAGAATTGGATAAGGAAATATGGCCCCTGCCCTGAAGAAGCTGATAGTTGAATAGGGCCACAGACATTGCTGCATGCAGGATGGTTGTGTGCGTTCAGCTGGCCCTGCATTTCCCTGGGTTCTGCATCTATGAATTCAACCCACCACCGATCAAAAATATTTGTTGAAAATCATGTTTGTATGGAACACGTGCAGACTTTAAAAAAAACTCTCATTCCCTGAACAATACTGTATAACAGCTATTTGCATAGCATTTATACTGCATTAGGTATTGTAAGTACTCTAGAGGTGATTTAAAGTATATGGCAGATGCATGTAGGTTCTATGAAAATACTATGGCATTTTATACAGGAGACTTGAGCGTCTGCAGATTTTGTTTTCTGTAGGAAGTCCTGGAGTCGATCATCCTCTGTGATACCAAGGGATGACATATGTCTATATTTATCTATGTACATGGGTGTTATATTGGGGGCTTAGAAAGAGAAACCCTCAAATCTCCCTTGGTATTCAGCAGAAATTGGGCAGCAAGCAGCTTAACCCTACTAACCATATTAGTCTCTAC
>NW_007097405.1:0-625 GCF_000164805.1 Carlito syrichta
ATCCTAAACATATATGCACCCAACATAGGCGCACCAACATTCATAAAGCAACTTCTAGGAAAACTAAAGAAAGACATTGATTCTAACACCATAATAACTGGGGACTTTAATACACCACTCACAACCATAGACAGATCATCAGGACAAAAAATCAGCAAGGAGATCCGGAACCTCAATGAGACTCTGGACCAAATGGACTTAATTGATACCTATAGAACACTCCATCCAAAGACCACAGAATACACATTCTACTCATCACCACATGGAACATATTCTAAGATCGACCACATAATTGGACACAAATCAAGTATAAGCGAAGTTAAAAGGACTGAAATTCTGCCATGCACCTTTTCGGACCACAGTGGAATAAAAATAAACATTGACACCAACAAAGTCCCTCCAAAACCCACAAAGACATGGACACTAAACAGCATGATGCTAAATAACTCCTGGGTCATTGATGACATCAAAATAAGATCAAAAGATACATGGAAACAAATGAAAAATAAAGAACCATCTTACCAAAAATCTTCTGGGGATGCCTTTAAAAAGCTTGAATAAAGAGGGGGAATTTTTATCCCTACAAACCCCCCCTTGAGGGAAAAATGGAAGGGAACAGAAATTG